>NW_027129417.1:0-11600 GCF_037325665.1 Littorina saxatilis
ATCTTAATAACAGCAACAATACACATTAAAAACAAATAAACTTTAAATAAATGGAAACACAATCACGTACACAATACAAAATTCAAATGAATCTATCGTTATCAACTACAGTCTCAGATGTTCGCTACACATAATGATGGGACACTTTCCCACACGCACACACACACACACACACACACACACCCCACACACACACATACATACACGCACGCACGCACGCTCACACACACACACACACACACAAACACACACACACACACACACACAGGCACTTGCGGGCACATACAAACGCTCATTAGAGCAAAATACTGTGGGAATGTCGGGTGGAAGGACAAGGATATATAGCACAGGCAGAGGAGCATACAATTAAGACACCGAAGACAGAGGTTGCTTTAACTTATCTTAACTTAACTTTTATTGAAGCAAAAATGTAACTAAAATTAACCACTCAGGTAGCTTATCTAACTCAGAAATGTTCCAAAACAGTTTAGCTAAATCTGGTAGCAACCAGAGACAATGCTATAAGTTATAATTTAGAAACAATGAACAGAACTCTAATACAAGAAATAGCAATGCTTACATCTAACCAATTAACCAGGAATAGCAATTATGAATTCTGATATCTACCAGTACCAGAATCAGCTAGAAACAATATATGTATTTAAGACCAGAATTTCTGGTGTAAACCAGAAATATAAACTATAAATATGAAACCAGAATTTCTGGTGTAAACCAGAAATATAAACTATGAAACCAGAAATATAAACTATGAGTTCTGGTATCAACTATAATTTCTGGTGTAAACCAGAAATATTTAAAAAGTAATTATTCTGGTAGTAACTATAATTTCTGGTGTAAACCAGAAATGAGTGTAATTAAAAGGCAAGGTTATTCTGGTAGCAACCAGAAAGCAGTGAAAAAAAGGATTATTCTTATTCTGGTAGCAACTATAATTTCTGGTGTGAACCAGAAACAATATATATATATATATAAGACCAGAATTTCTGGTGTAAACCAGAAATATAAACTATGAAACCAGAAATATAAACTATGAGTTCTGGTATCAACCAGAAACAGTATAATATATATATGTGTATATCTGGTGTAAACCAGAAATATTTAAAAAGTAATTATTCTGGTAGTAACCAGAAAGCAGTGTAAAGAAGAAGGCAAGATTCTCCTCAGTGAGCACACTTGAAACCTAAACACAAAACTGCTGCTGACGCTAGTCGCGAAACACAAGAGCACGAATTCACAAGTCGCGATAAATTTGGGCAGAGGTCCGACACTTTCACGACAACAACATATGAGCAGCACAACAGCTCACTCGATGATCGGTCTCACTAAACGCGTCTGCTGATATAGCCTAATGCTCTCCCTTTTAAAGGCTGGTCACTTCCGGTAGCCAATAGAAAAGATACCCGGTGTCAGACAACGGGGGGTGTCGTCTTAAGATGCCTGCCCAATGGAAGGGATCGTTACCGAGGCATGAAGCCGTGTCGGTCGGGTGTCAAGCACCGGAAATATTACAATGATTGTACCCTGTCAAAAGAAATGACACCCACTTGACAAACCGCCGTCCAACGATACCCAGACAGCCTGGCGGCACGTTACATAACGACCACCTAAATCTGAGATAAGAGATTAGAAATGCATCCGGTCGGGGTCTACCCTACGATAGTAAACACACAATAAAGTACAATGCACAAAGACAACCAGGTATTATTTAGTCACTCCTTAGGCACTGATGGTTAGAGGTTACGCTGCTGCTTCTCATCATTTCAAGTTAGGGATTTCTTAGCACAAAGGGCATTATTTAAATGTAAACCCAATGTGAATAGCACACACACAGAGGGAATAGCTATAGACAGGGGAGGCAACTGGGTCGGGCAGGAGATAATCACACAAAGAGACGGGGCACAGCACTTGGCTACAATACCAACATGAAAACCTCTTAAGATATGCCAGGCTATTTACAATAGTAAGGGGGAAGAATTGTTTTCCTAGTTGCAGTGAAGACTGAAGAGATGAGGTTTTTTTTGAAAGAAAAGAATGAGGGGGTGTGTCGAATCTGAGTGGAAAGGGAATTCCAGTTTACAGCAGCAAAGAACGAACAAGAGCGACAGCCTTTAGTTTTACATCTATAAGCGGGTAAGTAAGGAGATCATTGGAGGAACGTAGGGGGCGAGCGGGTCTGTACAGTTGAAGAAGGTTTGAAAGATAGGATGGTGTCTGATAGTGGATGGCAGTGTAGCACAGGCATGCATATTATTTGGTATTTTATGAGGGTCTCAACAGGTATAGCCAATGGAGCTGCTGCAGAAGAGGAATGGCGTGCTGTCTGCGCGAAGCGCCTATGATCAGTCTTGCGGCACAGTTCTGGACATGCTTAAGGTTTTTGATCAGATAGGCGGTGACCTGACAAAAGTGAGTTGCAGTAATCTAGGCGTGACAGAACGAATGATGTAACAAGCGTTTTTGTGGCTTCGGTGGACAGAAAGTGGCGAATTGAGCTAATGCGTCTAAGTTCTAGAAAGGTTGTTTTGCAGATGTGGTTTATTTGTGTTTTCATGCTAAGTTCTGAATCAATGTTAACACCGAGATTACAGTACCGAGATTACAGATTATAGTACAGTACTCAAAAAGAAAGAAGAAACGTAAATCTGAAAGGAGGAAAGCGCATAAAGTAAATGCAAATAAAGAGAGTACAATAAACCAGCTAAATAAAAACGCACGTACAAGAATATAGTTGAACAAGAAAAGGGTATGTAACTGAAAAATACGACGGCAGCCCCCCTCTCCCACAAAAAAAGAGAGAGAAAAAACACCCAAAAACAAAACAAAACACACAAACAAACAAAACAACAACATTCAACAGAATACAGATAGCAACAAAATTAAATAAATAAATAATATAAAAGTAATTAATAAAAAAAAACGTGGTGGGAAAAAGAAGGAAATTTGTCAAACTCAAAAGGAGAAGACAACAGCTGAATAAAGGTCAAGAAAAAACAACAATGCGAGAGAAGTTACAAAAAAAGAACAAGCAAAGAAACAGAAGGAAAATATACAAGGGAACATCCACGTAAAAATGTCCAAAATGCAAACATCTTTATTTGAATGAAGAATACAATCAAAACTGAGAAAGATCAAAAGCTAATCAGTTGCATCACACTGCATGAAGATCAATAGTTGCAAGTGCACATGAACATGTGTGCGTACACACCTGCGCGCAACGTAATCGAACACAGCAATAGTCTCAGATTTAAGAAAAGAACGAAATATTGAAAGGTAACAAATGGACAGCGGTTAACCCACTAACAACCAAAGAGCAAGCAAAAGCCAACCAACCAAACAAGTTGTCAATTAGAAAAAGGGCAGCAACGTCACATAACACCATACGCTGCAACGACGCAAAGAATAAGGCCGCCATCACCCCACCCCGACACACGCACTGTTACCCAACCACCGCCTGCACTCCAAACACTACCACCAACATCAACAAACATGGACAAGGTCAAGCCTCACTGTAAATTTAATACAACAAACACCGGGCAATGAAAATTCGACAGATTTGTTTATAACACACCCGACCGTTGATATGTGCAAACTTAGAACAGGAAGCCAACCAAACCCTCACCTACCTGCTCACCAACCAACCAACCAACCAACCAACCAACCAACCAACTAACCAACAAACTGAAACCAAAGGAACGAGACATATAGAAACAGAACCAAAAGGCATGACAACAAAAGTAGTATCATTGAACAGCAGGCAGATACACAAGTACACAGCGAGACAAAACACCACTACAAAAAATAACTGTACACACACCACACCACACACGCGAGCCTGAACAGTTAACACCAGAACGATACAACGTGCCTACAAGAATAGCTGTGTAGGCTACAGGGCCAAAATATTGCAATACAGGAGGTGGTAGAACAGTTACTGAAAGCGACGAAACTTGCCGCATAATCCTGAGAGAATAGCAGCAAAACAGCGTAGACGGGCTAAACTACAGGGGGCTCAGAGACAGAGACAGAGGAGGGTGAAAGAAGGGATGGATCCTCTGCCATACATACAGCCAGTGGCCAACGGGAACTGGTAGCGCAACAGAAGCTGCTGGCTTGATCGTTTCTTCGCCACTTGACTTCACTGGAGGATCATGCAGCCACAGTGTTGGGGGATATTCAGCAGCCCTTACAGCGCTGTTCTGTAGTTAAAACTCCTCTCGCCTTTGGTGTCCTGTGTGTTTTTGGACTGGGTGGATGCTGTGTGTTAATGGCTTAATAATCGACGACGGTTTAGGAGCGGAGAGACTCAGGCTTGTTGTGAGTGTTTTAGTTGTTTGTAAGATCATCTTTGTTTTATTTTGTTTCCTCCTGAACTTCAATGGAGAAAAGAACAATGTCGTCACAGAATATATCCGTAAATAGTCCAGCTACGTCACGCGGTGACAAAATTGCTACCTGTGTTTAAACTAAGACTGTTGTCAAAAGGATCTCTTTCTGGATTTAAATAACTAAGAAAGGTTTAGGAACTTTTTTGGCGTAATAACAAAGGCACTCTCTCGTTACCATCTTTGTAAAAGAGGTTGTTCTTATGAGTACGTCACATCCACCGATAATTAAAATCTTCAAAGAATGCTAAAAACGCCTTGCTCGAGAAGCTTTTGTTTCTTAAATAAAAACAAGACAGGAACAAACACAGAGACTGACAGAAATGCAGAAAGAAAGTAAAGCCACGATAGCGGTGTTACGAAATAACGGAAGAACGAGATAACAAGTCGTCTAAACTCTTAATTTCCATTCTTATTGTTGTGAGTGAATGAAAGGCTAGCGACTGTTCCCTTGCCTTCAGACTGTCCCCAAGAAATGCAACCAAACACTCTGAGCATGGACGCTGAACTTACCGCACCGGATGCAAATGAACAGAATTATTAAGTGGCAAATGCAAATCCGACCTCGCGGTTTTTAAGGCACACTCCTGGAAACCGTTACTTACAATCTAATGGACTTAAGTCAGCAATTCGGGGATCTAGGTTGACATGCAAATGAGTGAAGACACTTTGAAATGTCACCCTTTGATCGCTTTTGGTGTGTCTTCCATCTAATCCGTCGGAGCATCTACTTTGGACTCTGGAGGCCTGGTTCCTTTTTTGTCTGGAACCGAAAAAACTACGCCCTTACTTTTACCATGGTTCTGTGAAGATCAGTTAATGTTAAATGTCCTTTGGTTGTCGTTTACTCTGGAGGTCTGTATCCTTTTTCGTCTGGAACAGGAACAATAATGCCCCGACGATTATCACGATTCTGTGAAGGTTGGTCCATGTTGGATGTTGTGTTCTACTGTTGTCACACATTTATGAAGAGTTCGCCAGTCTCACAGCAAGGCTGAAAAACAACACTCACGTATACCATGATTCTATGACAACTGGTTCATGTCGGGTGTCATATCATGTGACTCTGTTGCCGGTAAACAGTGACGAGGAGGCAAGCTGTCTCTCGCCGATACTTCTTATAATATTGTGAATATCATCTGTGATGGGAAATAATCAACGCTGAATTGGTGAGTGGTTTGTGCTCTTACATAGTGTTGGTTTATATCATAAGTGACGTTTTCACCGCTGAGTTGGGGAATGGTTAGCTTTCTCGCGCAGAATTTGTTTAGAAGTGTTTAGTCATTATGCTTTTTCTTATTTTTTCTATTGACATTGATTATCACACACACACACACACACACACACACACACACACACACACACGCACACACACACACGCACGCACACACACAAACGCACACACACACACACACATACACACACACACACACACACACGTACACGAACGCATGCACGCTCGCACGCACGCACGCACGCACCCACACACATACACATACACACACACGCACACACACACACACACACACACACACACACACACACACACACACACACACACACACACACACACACACACACACACACACACACACACACACGATGAAATAAACCTCACCACAAAACAAAACAAAATCAGACAAGCAAACAAACAAAGAAACAAAACACACGAAAAAGGGAATACGGCCTCGTCAAAATTTGAAGGTGAAACAGGCTGATGTTAGCGTTTGATCTATCAGCGTATGAGTGAAACAGACAGAATGTCATTGATTTTCACATGAACATAAGGTTTTCATATATATGTGCTATACGCTGTGTGTATGCTCAACTTAATTAGGTGTCTGATGATGACAGCTTGGTCTACAACTAGTGAATGGTTGATACACAGCAGCGTATTGAGCGACGCGCAGTTTTCAACCACGTGAAAAGTATGATTAGCCCATCCAGAACCCAAGACCACACAAGTTAAAGTATATATCTAAAAAAAAAAAAAAGGGGGTTGGGTGAGAAAAGCTTAGCTATCTCGTATTGTTCTTGGAATTTTATGCCGACTACGTTATTGTTAATTGGTCTTTGTTTCAGGACTTCTAAAGTCTGTCTTTAATTGAGCCCAAAGTCGACTTCGCGAACTCTTTGCTAAGTCTGGTTGCCGAAAATGCAGTGTCAAAGCTTCGTGCAGCCAGCTTTGTTGAAGTAGACTTTTCATCTTTAGATCTTTCTTTCCGTATCTGCAAAAGTTGAATTACTACTCCTTTTAACATACAAATCACACACACACACACACACACGTGAAAACAGAATAGTCTACAATGAAAAATTACAGAAAAAGAAGGACCACCAGCTGTTTCCAATAAACTGTGTTATGGACTAGGATGTGTATTAATAACAGCTGTGCATTGGTATGAGTAATTATGTATAGAAACAATTAAGCAATCCCCCCCCCCCCCACCCCCACCCCCGGCCTCCCGCCTCTTTCTCACCCTCAATGCTAACGCCTCCCCTCATCTTCCCTCACTGGCAGTCAACATTGTTTCTCACTCGGAGTTTTTACCGCAACATCAGTTAATCATAATGTCCCATACACGTTTAGAGGCCTGTGAGGAAGCAAATACTCTTTGGTCAATCATTTTCTGAGCTTTCCTTGTCCGGCTCGCTGGTCAGTACAGTGTAGAAGGGCGCTACCTTGCAAGACCTAGAAGTTCTCTGAATGCAGGTTTGTGAGTTTAAAATCAGTTGCGACAGTTGGCAGTGCTTAGCATCAGAATGCAGGTTTGCTATCTGAGTTTCAGGTCATTTGCAACTGTTAGTAGCGCACAGTAGCTCTGAGTGCGGGTATCCTATCCGAGTTAAAGCCGGATCAGCTGCGACCGTTGGTAGTCCTTTTAGCAAATGTATGAACTGGGATACTGTCGTGGCAGCTGCCATTATGCTGGCTTCACCTAAAGTCACTCATAACCTTTGTTGAGTTAATGTTCCGTGCACCCTTACAGAGTTTACCATCAACGGAGTTACTGTTTGTGTGAGAACGGAACCGTAACAAATGTATTATGTAAAAGCGGACGCAAGCTGGCGAGGAGAAACACAATCTTTCAGTCTAATACTACAGTCTTTTCTGTCTCTCTCTGATTCTCTCTGTCAGTGTGTGTTTGTCTCTCTCTTACTCTCTCTGTTTCTCTGATTTTTCCTCTTACAGCCTCAATCTGTGTTTATCTGTCTCCTGTGTGTGTGCCACGGTGTGTGTGTGTGTGTGAGTGTGTGTGTGTGTGTATGTGTGTGTGTGTGTGCGTGTGTGTGTGTGTGCGTGTGTGTGTGTGTGTGTGTGTGTGTTGTGCAGATCCCAATCATAAGCTTTCTTTGTCTCAGATTCTCTTCCTCTCTCCCTTTGCAGTATTGTGCAGAGCAATGTGAGTTTCAAGTGTGTCAACATTAAGTAACAGCTGGCATTCGACATCTTATTTCCACACGTTTTTTGCATTAATTATCTTCTATTCTTCTCAATGACACATACACACATTGGGGTTTATTTACAGCCCTTGATACCTCATTTACTCTTTTGTAAACGATATTTCATTTACTGACAAATGAAAGCAGGAGGGACGGCGAATATATGCATGCTGCATGCAGTACTGAGTATTGTCTATTTGCGACAGTTGTATAGAAATGAGGTAGAACTAGCACTGTTAATAAGGTGAGTTGGCGAAATATCAGAACGGTTTTGGTCTAAGTTGGCAACGTACAGATTGGACGTTTATGTGTTTTTCAACCAAAAGTACTACCATGGAAGCTCTGTAGCAATCGGTAATGCCTGGGTTTTTTTTATTGGATAGCATTTCGTCTGTATTGATACTCTCAGGCTCGCAGGTCACTTACGTGTCCTTATGCGGGTTGAAAACTTTTGACCGCGCGCACGCACGCACGCACGCACACACACCCACACCCACACCCGCTTACACACACACACGCACGCACGCACGCAAACACGCACGCACGCACACAAGCACACACACACACACACACACACACACACACACACACACATCGATTTGATTTACTTGCAAAAACACCATTTTGAAACCAAAACATGTTTTTATCAATACATAATAAAACACCCTCTGATATCCGTTTGTCTTCCACAGCTTCTCCAGAGAAACATTTTCATTGCGACACGCTCGGCGCACTGGCGGGAGAGTGCAATCTCATCACAGAAACGCTAGAACCCCTTGATGTGCAACAACAGCCAGTGTGAAAAAAATCTTTGAAAGCAACACTTTGTGAGATGTAACAGCACGACCCTAAGCGTGGATATCCAGAGGAAAAAAAAAGTTTTTATACCAATAACGAGTGCAACTCTCTTGTGAATTAGTGTATTTGTCGTACAGCAGTCGTAATATACTTACAGTTACGACTTCTGAACAAAAATCTACTCGCTGTTTGTGAAGAATAGAACCGAATGCTTCTGCTGAGTCTGTTGCTCATCCAGGCGCAGCTACTCCAGCCCTTTCATTGAATTACTTCCCCTGTCATGTTGTCCCCACCACGAGGAGGGGAGCGTCGCACCGTCGTAGCCTGCAGCGTTTGGGGAAGTAACGGACGGTGAAGGGAAAAAAGGAAAGCTGCTATAGGATCGTAACGACAATACTCGGCTAACGATCATGAAAGGAGCAGCCAACACCCGCAGGGGGCTGTGTTCCTCTCGGCTCATAGAAAAAGGACTGATGAACTTACTACAGAACTGGACTCCGCTTCTTGTAGTAGTGGTCCTCCTGTGTCTATTCACTCAACCGTGTTCCTCCAAAACCAAAGTGCACCTTCACGCTATCATCCCGGACCATTTCACGGCATCCAGGGAGCTCGAGGCCGTCTTCGTCCCGTCTTTCCTGCCCTTCAAGCGGAACTTTCAATACGGAAAGGTGTTCGACGTCTTCGATCCGTCGCATAATGTGACTTTTCTCCGCTTCGACGACCCTATGGAGATACTGAGGGCGGTGTGCTCGGACGTTCTGGGCAGCCCCACAGTGACCCTGGTCATCATCAACAACCCTCACTGGATCCGACGGAGACCTGACGCCAACACTTACGTGCTGGACCTGGCGCAGACTCTGGGACTACCTGTCATCTCTTGGGACGCTGATTTCTCTGGATCCCCCAAGGTAAGCTGATGTAGATGTATGTTTTAAAAGCCAACATCGGCGCGCGGCTGATGTAGCTCTACTTTCTCGTGCTGGCAACGCTTAATTTAGCTCTGTGGCCGTCAAAGATTGCTTGACCAAACTTTCAATCAATTTGATCAAAAAATGAGGGCGTGACAGTGCCGCCTCAACTTTCACAAACAGCCGGATATGACGTCATCAAAGACGCAAATTTATTAAAAAAACAAAAGTCAGGGAATATTACCCGCAGGAACTTTCATGTCAAGTTTCACGAAGATCTGTCCAGTAGTTTTCTTGGAATCTCTCTACACATACACACACACACACACACACACACACACACACACACACACACACACACACACACACACACACACACACGCACGCACGCACACACACACACACACACACACACACACACACACATGCACACATACATACACCACACCCTCGTATCGATTCCCGGTCTACGCTAACACATTTCGTCAAAACTTGACTAAATGTAAAAGAAAACAAGTCGCGTAAGGCGAAAATACAACATTTAGTCAAGTAGCTGTCGAAGTCACAGAATGAAACTGAACGCAATGCAACGCAGCAAGACCGTATACTCGTAGCATCGTCAGTCCACCGCTCATGGCAAAGGCAGTGAAATTGACAAGAAGAGCGGGGTAGTAGTTGCGCTGAGAAGGATAGCACGCTTTTCTGTACCTCTCTTCGTTTTAACTTTCTGAGTGTGTTTTCAATCCAAACATATCATATCTATATGTTTTTGGAATCAGGAACCGACAAGAAATAAGATGAAAGTGTTTTTAAATTGATTTCGAAAATTTAATTTTGATAATAATTTTTATATTTTTAATTTTCAGAGCTTGTTTTTAATCCAAATATAACATATTTATATGTTTTTGGAATCAGAAAATGATGGAGAATAAGATGAACGTAAATTTGGATCGTTTTATAAAAAAATATTTTTTTTACAATTTTCAGATTTTTAATGACCAAAGTCATTAATTAATTTTTAAGCCACCAAGCTGAAATGCAATACCGAAGTCCGGGCTTCGTCGGAGATTACTTGACCAAAATGTCAAGCAATTTGGTTGAAAAATGAGAGCGTGACAGTGCCGCCTCAACTTTCACGAAAAGCCGGATATGACGTCATCAAAGACATTTATCAAAAAAATGAAAAAAAGTCTGAGGATATTATACCCACAAACTCTCATGTCAAATTTCATAAAGATCGATCCAGTAGTTTAGTCTGAATCGCTCTACACACACACACAGACACACACACACACATACACCACGACCCTCGTCTCGATTCCCCCCTCTATGTTAAAACATTTAGTCAAAACATGACTAAATGTAAAAAAGAGAGCATATTGCACAAAGGTATCATTTTCAAACTGTCCGTTTTGTACGATTGCCTTCTGATGGATTTTAATTATCGAGTTCATCTTGGGATGTCAAGGCTTGGTTTGTGTTCTGTTCTATAGTGTTCAGTTGGATTGTGCTGTGTTGTGTCTCGCCTACGTATTGTGTGTGTGTGTGTGCGTAAGGGAAGAGCGAACTCATCCAAACTGTAAAGAGGAGAAGGAGGAGAAGAATGATAACAATTTGTAACGGAGGTTATTGTGACTACCATGATGATAACACGCTGGAGGATTATACGCTAGACAGGTTTGTGTCTCGGTTAAAATATATTTTTGACCCTTTTAAAAAAACACAGGTCTGAATCTTAGATCAACAGCCCCAAAGCACAACTCTCTCCTCAGTGAATCCTTAACTATCCTTGCCACCAATGCCTCATGCAGCTATCTCACCACCCCCGACCTCTTTCCCCCTAATGGAAAGGGTGGAGTCGCTTTGCCTGTTATTTCATATCCGTAAAACTTAGTGAAAGTTAAACCTGGTGGGCGGGGGGCAACACAGGGCGGTAATTTGTCTCTCCGGAAAAGGTCAAAGCAGGATGCGTTGTCCCCAGTAATCTGCTCTCCTCTCTATGAGTCCACTAATTCAGGGTAAGAGGAGGGAACAAGAAAGAACAAAA
>NW_027129418.1:0-1000 GCF_037325665.1 Littorina saxatilis
GTGTGTGTATGTGAGTGTGTGTATGTGTGTGTGTGTGTGTGTGTGTGTGTGTGTGTGCACGGTGTGTGTGTGTGTGTGACCGTGCTGAGAGAGAAACTAGAGAGAGAGAGAGAGAGGGAGCCGATAATCATCTGATTCTGCAGGTTCGGCACCAGGCTGATGAAAACGCAGAATAATCCATCAAAAAAACACTCTAACATCAAGTTTTAGAAACCAGAAAAACTTATCGTAACTCAATAGGTTTCGTGGTGTTTTGCGCACTGCTGAAACGCGTTTAACACGACGTGAATCGCCGTGCGTTAATGTAGCGAAAACGTCCAAAACGCAGACACCAAAACTCGATGTTTTACTGTGTTTTGCACCCCGCTAAAATCCCAGGGATTTTATTGCGTTACGGCAGTTTTTCTAACTTGATGTGAATCGCACAGGTATAATGCCAAAAAATTCAGTTGATTAACTTCATGTTTCATGTTATATGCCACGTTATAGTGCCAAAACGTGACTTTTCGCCCAGTGTACCATAGCAGCTGCTATACGTGTCCATAGATCGAGTTATGTAGTGTTAGAAACTTTAAAAATTATATATGTCCATGGATCGCTTTCTGTCATGCTAAAACTGTCTTCAAGATAATGAGAGAAAATGTAAGTTTTACGCCCTCACGGCAAAGCCATTAGGGGCATGTTACACGGGAAAACCCGGCTTTGTATGAAAATAAAAGATAAAAATGCAGGGGGGGGGGGGGGGGGGGGGGGGATGTAGACAGCTGGCTGCCGGCTGCTAGAGGAGACCTGAAATGGGCGAGGGACCGGGTTGGGTCGTCTTGGGTCAGTGCTGAGATGGTTACTTTATTGTCTGTTGGCCGAACGGACACCCGAGCTTCATATTTTTGCATGCATGTATTCGTGTTTCCAAGGCCTGAGGCTTTCGCTGTGACCCTGGGATCTTTATCGTGCGCATGCGTGCACACGGGGGTGTTCAATTTCAAGATAATATGTCCAT
>NW_027129419.1:0-5000 GCF_037325665.1 Littorina saxatilis
TTTTAGTGTGTTGTGTTTCATGGCTGACCCGAGGGCTTTTAGTGTGTTGTGTTTCATGGCTGACCCGAGGGCTTTTAGTGTGTTGTGTTTCATGGCTGACCCGAGGGCTTTTAGTGTGTTGTGGTTCATGGCTGACCCGAGGGCATTCAAACATTCGCACCTAGCAGCAACTGATAGCAAAGGGTAAGTTACCGTATTGATTGATTGATTGATTGGTTGATTGAATAAAAGGTTGATTGATCGATTGATGATTGTCTTTCAACGTTACTCCTTATTCGTGTTGCTGTGTTCGTCTTCAGCTATCCTCCTCATTCTCCTCCTCCTCCTCCTCCTCCTCTCTTCTTCCTCCTCCTGATTTCCTTTCATCTGCTCCTGCTCTTCTCTCTCTGGCTTTCTCCATGCCCCTTCTACACGATGCAGCCTCCTGCAGAGTTTTTTAAAAAAATTTTCATTTTTTCATTTTTTGTTTTTCCATTTTTCATTACTTTATTGTCCCATCGCTGGGAAATTCGGGTCGCTTCCTCCCAGTGGAAAGCTAGCAGCAACTGAGTCGCGCTACCCAGGTGTCTGCGTGTTTAGGTGTATTCAGCCACCTGCACTTATGGCAGAATGACCATGGTCTTTTACGTGCCATTGTGATGACACGGGGGTGGGACGTGGCTTCCGTCTCTGGGTCTGCACATAAAGTTGACCCGTGTCCGTCCCGGCCCGAATTCGAACCTGCGACCTTCCGATCACAAGTCCAGTGCTCTACCAACTGATCCCCTCGATCGTAGCAGCAGCGTGACTATATCGTACGCTACCTCGATCTTTGTGGCACTGTAATGAATAACGTGCGTGACAATTTCGCCAGTGACACCAATCCTTTTTTCAGGCAGCCTGCACTGTCTTTGTGAATGCCAGCTCTCCAGTCTGAGACATTTGGAGGAGGGAGGGGGGGGGGGGTCTTTTGCCTTTACTAAGGTCTGAAATGACAGTCATTTGGTGGAAGAATAGCATCTTCCTTCCCCACTCACTGTTTACTCTGATTAGGGGTTGCTTCGGGTATAAAATAGACCTGTCCGAAAGTGAGGTTACCACCGACTCCTTTTATCTCCTTTGGGACTCAATCTTTCATCCGCTGGCTTTGTCTCCGATATGTATTCTTCCGTAGTTTTTCTGAAAGAATAAGGAACAAGTCAGTGACGAAATCAAAGGTGAAGTGTGTGTGTGTGGGGAGGGGGGGGAGATTACGTTTGTTTTGTCTGTCCGTTGACCTGTCTTCGTGTCTTGTGTGTATGTAAACGTGGAAGAGATACAGCAAGGACGAAAGACAGACAGACAGACAGACAGACACACACACACACACACACACACACACACACACACACACACACACACACACACACACACACACACACACACACACACGCCGCATGCACAAGGACTTCCTCTTTGTCAGAAAAAAAAATCCAAAAACACTCGACAAAATTGATGAATGTTTTATTGTTCAGCATGATAACCTGTTCCCCCAACTTCCCCACGTGGGTATAAGCGGTCGATATTTAGGCGATCAGATGAGATGTCACTTGGCTAATTTCACGTTTTTGGTGCGGCTCCAACAAAAATGCAGACATGTTAAAGCTGTTCCGTCCACAAGCAGACATGTCTTCCTCATGTCAAAGATATTGCACCATGAACTACATTTATTTGAGAAGACAAAAACATCACGGTGTTGTGTTTTCCTTTTCTTGTGCTTTGTTTTGGTTGTTCAGGTTTACAGGCACACTTCTTTTAGTGTAAACAGTTTACAGGCACACTTCTTTTAGTGTAAACAGTTTACAGGGACACTTCTTTTAGTGTAAACAGTTTACAGGCACACTTCTTTTAGAGTAAACAGTTTACAGGCACACTTCTTTTAGTGTAAACAGTTTACAGGCACACTTCTTTTAGTGTAAACAGTTTACAGGCACACTTCTTTTAGTGTAAACAGTTTACAGGCACACTTCTTTTAGTGTAAACAGTTTACAGGCACACTTCTTTTAGTGTAAACAGTTTACAGGCACACTTCTTTTAGTGTAAACAGTTTACAGGCACACTTCTTTTAGTGTAAACAGTTTACAGGCACACTTCTTTTAGTGTAAACAGTTTACAGGCACACTTCTTTTAGTGTAAACAGTTTACAGGCACACTTCTTTTAGTGTAAACAGTTTACAGGCACACTTCTTTTAGTGTAAACAGTTTACAGGCACACTTCTTTTAGTGTAAACAGTTTGACTGCCCAGGCTTTTACATGAAATATTGGGGTGTGCACGTTAAAGATCCCACGATTGACAAAAGGGTCTTTCCTGGCAAAATTGTATAGGCATAGATAAAAATGTCCATCAAATACCCGTGTGACTTGGAACAAAGGCCGCGAAAGGTGAATGCTCGCCTAACATTCGATGGTCGATATGAATGCGTTATAATTATATTGTGTGTAAAAAATGTTTGTTTGTCTGTCTGTCTGTAAAAATAATTCCATTTCACATGGCAGAAATTAATATGTAAAGCGCGGAGAGCACAGTTAATTGTGGTTCGCGCTATATAAGCTCACCATAATAATAAAATAAAAAATACACGATCATCCCTACACGTATACACGTACACATATCCTCGCCGAACTGTAACACGGGAGGGAGCATGTCTTATGATTATGGTATGTTGATATCTGTTTGTGGATGTGTTCGCTAAACATGAGCATATTATTTTATGTGTGTATGTTGTTGTTGAATATGTGCATGCATGTGTGTGTGTGTATGAGGAGGGGGGGGGGTAGTGAGGACGACAGAGAAACAGGTGGGCAGACAGAAGCTCAACTGCTACCACATTGTTTACTGTCCTACATATCTTAGACGATTCAAAGATGGTCAGCATAACAACATGTTCCTCCCACTGGCCCAGTTGGGCACACCGTCAATATTGAAATCGAAGACTAGAATGAATACCCGCTTCGCCGGGTAGCCGGCTTCGCCGGGAAGAAGTACTTAGAGCCGTACGCCGGCTTCGCCGGGTCCGAATAATGGACCCGCCAAGCTCGCCAAGCTTAGGTCCCTCCCAGATTCGTGGAATGGGAACAGCACGAAAATGATTCAGTGGCCATAATGCCATTCCTGACCATATCGAGTCCCATCCTTGTCGACGAATGTAACCGTGTTAATCACCTTTGGAGGCGAACTCCACTCAAACAGGACTGAGCATGTTAGAGCTTCTCAAAGGAAGGCCAGTACATAAAATTACACAAAAGCCGCCAGACCACATCACAAACAGAACTGAACAATGCACAGGTGTTGCTCACATAGAGACACACACACACACACACACACACACAAAAACACAGAGAAGCCGTATCTATAGAGAGATAGATGACAGTGTATTTTTCGCGTGGCTATAAATTGATTCGACCTTTGCACTTTGACAGTGAGGATAATTTACGGGTCCAATTTACGTTCTGGACACTGCGTTGATCTTCTAAAAATAGTAACAGTAACAGAACGCCGGGAATATCCGAAGACGCTCCACTCACACTATAGTGCACCATACGAAGGAAGGGAGGTAAACGCTGAAAACCTGGAGAAGATGAGAAGATAAGGAAGAGTTACTTATAATGGTGAAATGAACACAAAAACCAAAATCATTTCAGCGCTGCGCGCTGAGAGCACGTGTTGAAATATCTCATCGATGATATTGTGTCCGGGGTGTAGCTGAATACGGTGTCCAAATTTGAAAAAGATCCACCGAGAACTTTGGCTTTGGTGTGTCGGTATGGGGGCCCGGGTAGCTGAGGTGGAACCAAAATAGCTGAGGTTGAACCAAAATCGGTTCAGCGCTGCGCGCTGAGAGCACGTGTTGAAATATCGACCAGGTTGTGTCGTGTCCCGGGTCTACCTGAATATGCCCACCAAATTTGAAGCAGATCCATCGAGAACTTTGGCCGTGCATGGCGAATACACAAATACACAGATACACAGACACACACACAGACACACACAAGTCGTATATATATATATATATAGATGAGATGCTGCTGGGTGGGGTTTTTTACACCCCCGGTATAGGGGTGTGTATAGGATTCGGTCGATGTGTTTGTTTGTTTGTGTGTTTGTGTTCGCATATAGATCTCAAGAATGAACGGACCGATCGTCACCAAACTTGGTGAACAGGTTATATACATTCCTGAGACGGTTCTTACAAAAATTGGGACCAGTCAAACACACGGTTAGGGAGTTATGTTGACGTCTGTTTACTTTGTATGATGGGGGGGGGGGGGTTATGATGTAATGTAATGTATGATGATGTACTATGTGTTGATTGCGTATGTATGGGGGTTATGATGTAATGTATATGTATGATGATGTATTCTGTGTCGATTGTGAATGTATGGTGGGGTGGGGGAGTATGATGTAATTTAATGTACGATGATATATTTGGTGTTTGATAGTGTATGATTGTTTGTTAGTCGTAGATTATAGTACGATGTTTGATGTTGTAATGTTTGTGCGTGTGTTATAATGCAATATGTTATGATGTAATGTGTGATGATGTATTCGGTGTTTGACAGTGGATGTATGCTTGTTAGTTGTAGATCTAGTACGATGTTTGTGCGGGTGTCATATGTAGCCGTACGAGGGTTAAAGTGTGTGAGTTGTGCATGGCCGGGCGCTAGAGTGCTGCATGAATGAGTAAGTGCATGTGGAGTTGTATGGCTGGGTGAATTGTGGGTTGCGTACGTCCGAGGGGCACATGTAGCCTGTGTGTCTGAAGTAGTGGGTATGTGTGCGTAAGGGTGTGTTGATATTGAACTTCAGTTGTTGCTTTGTAAATGTCTATGTATCAGTGTATTATGTCTTGCCACACACATGCCAAATTTCCTTGTATTGATGAGGACAATAAAATTTCTTGTATCTTGTATCTTGTATCTTGTATTGGTGGATTAAGATTCTACAAGGACTTATAGATGGACATCTTCATGGTCAAAGGGA
>NW_027129420.1:0-20000 GCF_037325665.1 Littorina saxatilis
TATAGTGCACCATACGAAGGAAGGGAGGTAAACGCTGAAAACATGGAGAAGATGAGAAGATAAGGAAGAGTTACTGGGAATGGTGAAATGAACACAAAAACCAAAATCAGTTCAGCGCTGCGCGCTGAGAGCACGTGTTGAAATATCTCATCGATGATATTGTGTCCGGGGTGTAGCTGAATACGGTGTCCAAATTTGAAAAGGATCCACCGACAACTTTGGCTTTGGTGTGTCGGTATGGGGGCCCGGGTAGCTGAGGTGGAACCAAAATAGCTGAGGTGGAACCAAAATCGGTTCAGCGCTGCGCGCTGAAAGCACGTGTTGAAATATCGACCAGGTTGTGTCCTGTCCCGGGTCTACCTGAATATGCCCACCAAATTTGAAGCAGATCCATCGAGAACTTTGGCCGTGCATCGCGAACTCACACACAGACACACACACAGACACACACACAGACACACAGACACAAGTCGTATATATATATAGAAGGAGATTTCTATAGCGCATAACTAAAAGCACTATGCACACGTGCACACACACAAACACACATAAACACACACACACATGTATACACACACACCCACACATGCACACGCGCGCCCTCACTCACACACATTAGCATACACGCACACACACACACGTGCACACACACGTGCACACACACAAACACACACGCACACATACACGCACATATATACACAAACACACATAAACAAGCACAAACACACAGACACTCATACATACACTAACGCGCACACACACACATGCACACACACACACACACACACACACACACACACACACACACACACACACACACACAAACACACACGCACACATACACGCACACGAACACACACACTTACTACACACACGCACACACACACACACACACACACATACATACTCGCACAATCACACGCGCGTGCGCGCGCATACAAATACACACAGACATACACACAGACACACACACACATACACACATATATGCACACACATACACATGCCCAACCACAAACACATACACATACACACACACACCACCCTCAACACACACACACACATACATACTAACGCACACACGGACAAACACACACGCGCGCGCGCACACACACACAAACATGCACTTACATACACCCAGACACATACACACACACTGACACATCCAGACGCACACACACACCCACACACACACACGCGCGCGCACAATTACTCACACACACACACACACACACACATACACACACGCACAACCTTATACACACACACACTCAGACACACACACACTCACACACACACACACACCACACATAAAACACACACTAACACACACACACACACACACACACACGCACACACACACGCAAATACACACATGTATTCATGTGTGTTTGCGTGCGCGCGAGTGTGTGGGTGTGTGTGTTTGTGTGTGTGTGTGTGTGTGTGTGTGTGTGTGTGTGTGTGTGTGTGTGTGTGTGAGTGAGAGAGAGAGAAAGAAAGGGAGAGAAAGAAAGGAAGAAAGAGAGAGAGAGAGAGAGAGTCAACCGGAAAGCTCAGTACAGTGCAATAGTTTTTGGCGTGCCACCTCTCAGGTACGTTACAGAATGCTCCAGAATGCTCCCCGCAAACCCCCGTTTCCTAGACCATTCTCGGCGAGCGTTCGCAATTGTTACGCTTCAGTGACCCCGGACGGCCGAGCGCTTGCTAACGCTCGCGAGCGCCACAACAAAACTATGCGTTGCATAGAAAACGTTCGCAAACGTTCTATGGCGCTCTGCCTATGCAACGCACCCCTGGTGCGAGCATTGAAAATACTGTCAATCTAAACTGACTGGCTCTTTCCTATATCCGAGGAAGCTGTGTCAAGGGAGACTGTACACACACACTCATTCCCGATACCGTCTCAATACTCCCCTCTCTCCCCCCTCCCCCCCCCCCCCAACACACACACTCAGACAAAAACAGCACTTCACGAGCAAACGGTATACATGCACCAAGACAGACCCGTTCTGATAGCAGTTGTTATCATCAAATGAGGTCAGCTTTGAATGAATGTACCCACAAGCGAATCATGTCTTACAAGCCCCAAACCACCATTACCTTCAGTCGACGCGCGGCGATACATATGTCTTTGACCTTTTCTAAAAGTAGACAGGGGGGGGGGGGGGGATTTCCAGGACTAAATATAGAATACGGGATTGAGGAATATTAGTTCCACCACATGGTCCATTCCTTAACGTGGTGTGGTGGTTTGCGTGTCTCGGTGACCCTAAGAGCTATGCCAGCGGGAGTGTAAACTCCTGGCAGGGCTTCCCAAGCTGGACAGGTCGAAAGGTAGAGGCCAGACTAATATGGACCAACCTTGTGCTCACAGGGCAGGTCCTTGGGCCATGAGCTAAGGGTGAGGTAACCCTGACAGAAACCTCGAGTGCTGAAGACGTATGTGTTGGGCCGCACGGCGCACTCCAACAAACCACAACACTACGCATCAACTGCCATTATGACACTTGGAGACAGAATTGACAGTAATGGTGCTCGCCCTGTGAGGATCCACCAGGCAGGTGCAGCGCCGGGCTCCGCGCCTCAAAGGAGTCCACCCTCAGCTACTGGAGGTCCCTTCATCTCGTCTTGTGGAGCCAGGGGACGAGAAAGGAAAGCGACTGGCCGGAAAAACAGCAGAGCCAAGGACAACCCCACTATTAACATCATGCATTGGAATGCAGAGGGGGTATCCAATAAGAAGGAAGAATTAGAGCACTTCCTCTATGAAAACAGCATCAACATCTGCTGCATTCAGGAAACACACCTGCAAGAAGGGAAGCCCTTTAAGATCCGAGGGTACCAGGTGTTCAGGAGTGACCGACAAGGGAGGAAGAAAGGAGGAGTGATGACTCTGGTCAGGAACAACATAAATGCCAGTGAAACCAACAGATACATGGAAGAAGCAGAGTACATAGAAGTCAAGATAACGACCAATGACAGCAAGATGAACATCGTCAACTACTACTGCCCCAACGACAAGATGCTGTCGCTTGACACAATCCAGGTCCCTGACAGCGGCTTCCTCATCGCTGGAGACTTTAACAGCCAGTCCCAGAGTTGGGGGTATAAAACACTAGACAGGCGAGGAGAAGACATTGAATCTTGGCAGGACGACAACCATCTGATCCTTGTCAACGACCCCACAGATCCGTCTACCTTCTACTCGCGCCGCTGGCACTCAACAACAACACCAGACCTGGCATTGTGCACGGATGACATCCACAAAACCATCTCAAGAAAAGTGGATGAACAGCTGGGTGGAAGCGACCATCGCCCAGTTCTCCTTACCATCAGTAGAGACTCAGCATCTGAGCATCCACAACACCCGAGATGGAACTACAAAAAGGCAAAGTGGGGACTGTTCAACATACGAACAAATGAGCTGACTAGAGCCATAGAAACAGAGGGGAGAAACATCAACAACGTGATAAAGGAGTTCAATGCTAGCATAATCCAGGCAGCCAAGGAGTGAGGAAGGACTACATCCCATACTGGTCCGATGAGCTGCAGAAGACGCACGATGCACTCACAAGAATGAGAGAAGAGGCAGAGACGAACCCTAGCCAGGAGAACAACATCAAACTCCAAGAAAGCAAAGCAAAACATCTGAAGACAAAGCTAGAGTGCAAGAGAAGAGGCTGGAGAGAAAAAACGGCAGGGCTGAATATGGAAAAAGACACAACAAAGCTCTGGAAACTTACAAGAGCACTGAATGAAGAGGGCAACAAGGGACAGAAGATCACCCTGGAGGAGGAAGGAAGAACACTCACTGGAAAAGCCGCTGCCAATGCTTTCGCCCAAGCATATCGGGGAGAAAGCGACACCACCATACCCCTGCCTCTACAAAAGGAAGTCAGAACAGAAATTAGAGAAAGAACAGAAAGAAACGTGCAGGATGCCATGCAACAAGACATCACCATGGCCGAGCTGAAGAATGCCATCAAGAAGCTCAAAAAGAAGAAGTCTCCAGGTCCAGACAACATTACGAATGAGATGTTGCAACACATAGGCAACTCGGCCCTCCAGAAACTACTGGGCATCTTCAACCTCAGCTGGAGACAGGGACAGGTACCTCAGTGCTGGAAGGAAGCCAGGATGATCCCAGTTTTAAAGAAAGGGAAAAACAAGACCAAAACCCTGAGCTACCGACCCATCAGCCTGACAAGCTGCGTATGCAAAACCATGGAGCGCATTGTCAACCAGCGCCTGCAGCTGTACCTGGAATCAGAAAGCATCATCGTCCCAGAACAAGCCGGCTTCCGACAGCACAGAAGTACGGAGGACCAGACAACACACCTTAGCCAGGTCATAGAGGATGCCTACCAGGCCCAGAAAGTCACCCTGGCCACCTTCATTGATCTGCAGAAGGCCTTCGACAAGGTCTGGAAAGATGGACTCCTTGTGAAGCTCCTACGTTCCGGCGTCAAAGGCAACATGTACCAGTGGACCAAGTCGTACCTGCACAACCGAAAGGCCAGAGTGCTGGTGGACGGTCACTGTGGCCGAAAGGTGCTACTACGCCAAGGAGTTCCACAGGGAGGAGTACTCTCCCCCACGCTATTCATACTCTTCATTAACGACCTGGTACCAGAGTTGCCCAAAGGAGTCCAAGCGGCACTGTATGCTGATGACCTTGTTCTCTGGTGCTCGGAAGAGTATGCAACCACAGCAACCTACAGGATGCAACTTGCCCTAGGAAAGGTTGCAGCGTGGGCGGAAGACTGGTGTGTGACCATCAACAGGGAGAAGACCACTGCCACTCTCTTCACACTTTCTGCCAAAGCGACACCTGGCAAACTGACCTTGGGGGACACACCCCTGAAATTTGAAGACCAGCAAACATACCTGGGGGTCACCTATGACAAGCGCATGACCTGGAAACAACACATCATGAATGCAGAGGGAAAGGCCAGGAGAAAACTAAACATCATGCGGAAGCTGGCAGGATCACACTGGGGTGCAAACGAGAAGATCCTGAAAACAGTCTACCAGGGGACTGTACGACCGCACCTCGAGTACGGATCAAGCTCTTGGGCAACAGCAGCCAAGACACACCAGCAGGCCCTAGACAAAGTACAGAACCAAGCGCTGAGAATCATCACGGGCGCAATGAAATCAACACCCATACAGAAGATGGAACAGGTGACTGGCATTCCTCCACTGAGCAAAAGGCGAGACTGCAAAACAATGGTACAAGCCACCAAGTACCAGTGCACTCATGACCATCCAATGAGTGACAGACTCAAGAAGATGTCCTTAGGCAGGCTGAAAAGATCGAGCTTCGCTCTGGAGGCAAGGGCTTTGCAGAAGAAACATCAGACAGAGATGCCAGAGCTAGTGGAGCCACCATCTTTCTCCCTTGACGCCCCTCCCTGGGAAGACAGACAAGGAAACCTGGACATACAGACCAGTGTCCCCTACCTCACAACAAAGGACGAGCAGAGCAATGCGACGAAAAAAGCCCTGACTCTTGCCATGCTTGAAGAAAGGTACCCCCAAGAAGCATGGATAAGGGTGTATACTGATGGGTCAGCCACAGAGGCCGTCAAAAATGGAGGAGCAGGGGTGTATGTCCAGTACCCCAGTGGAGAGAGGCAAGCAGAGGCTATACCAACAGGCCTCCACTGTACAAACTACAGAGCTGAGGTACAAGCACTGATCCATGCAGCATACACCATCAACGACAGAGTCAACCATGACAACCAGGTGGTCTTCCTGACTGACGCTCTGTCAGTACTACAAGCAATGACCAGTAGCAAACTGCCTCAGCTGGAACACGCTCTACACAACATCAAGAGCCTGAGGACAGTACTGCAATGGATCCCCTCCCACTGTGGTGTACAAGGAAACGAAGAGGCGGACAGGATGGCAAAGCTGGGTGCAGAAGATGAGCAAGAGAACAACCCTGTGAGCCTGACAGAGATGAAGACCATCATTAAGTCTCTGCACAGGACGCCCCAGCCACAGGACAGCTACCACCTGCTATCCAGACCACAGCAGGTGGTCATCTTCCGCCTGAGAACGGGACACAACAGACTTAACCAGCATCTCCACGGGAAGCTGCATGTTGTGCCCTCCCCCATGTGTTCTTGTGGAGAAGCAGAGCAGGACACGGCCCACATCCTACGAGACTGCAGGAACCACCAGGTGCTGAGAGAGGAAATCTGGCCATTGCCGGAGTCCCTGCACAACAAGCTGTATGGGCCAGTGGCTGCGCTGCAGAGGACCACTAATTATATCTCAAGATCTGGACTCCAAGTGTGATCGGCGATCGAAAAGAAGAAGAAGAGGAATATTAGTTCAAGGGCACTCACTCACTAAATACGATGTCAATACATCACTCAAAATCTTTGGAACGCATTAACAAAATACAATACAAGAGTTACGAGTTCAGAAAATAAACAAGTCGCGTAAGGCGAAAATACAACATTTAGTCAAGTAGCTGTCGAACTCACAGAATGAAACAGAACGCAATGCAACGCAGCAAAACCGTATACTCGTAGCATCGTCAGTCCACCGCTTATGGCAAAGGCAGTGAAATTGACAAGAAGAGCGGGGTAGTAGTTGCGCTGAGAAGGATAGCACGCTTTTCTGTACCTCTCTTCGTTTTAACTTTCTGAGCGTGTTTTTAATCCAAACATATCATATATATATGTTTTTGGAATCAGGAACCGACAAGGAATAAGATGAAAGTGTTTTTAAATTGATTTCGAAAATTTAATTTTGATAATAATTTTTATATTTTTAATTTTCAGAGCTTGTTTTTAATCCAAATATAACATATTTATATGTTTTTGGAATCAGAAAATGATGGAGAATAAGATGAACGTACATTTGGATCGATTTATAAAAAAAATAATTTTTTACAATTTTAAGATTTTTAATGACCAAACTCATTAATTAATTTTTAAGCCACCAAGCTGAAATGCAATACCAAAGTCCGGGCTTTGTCGAAGTTAACATGACCGAAATTTCCACCATTTTGGTTGAAAAATAAGAGCGTGACAGTGCCGCCTCAACTTTCACGAAAAGCCGGATATGACGTCATCAAAGGTATTTATCGAAAAAAAGAAAAAAACCTCCGGGGATATCATTCCCAGGAACTCTCATGTCAAATTTCACAAAGATCGGTCTAGTAGTTTGGTCTGAATCGCTCTACACACACACACACACACACACACACACACACACACACACACACACACACACACACACACACACACACACACACACACACATACACCACGACCCTCGTCTCGAAAAAAAAGTTACAAATATTATTGCCAGCAAAGCGTATCGAACCCGTGACCGCCGGGTCAGTAGGCGAGCGCTCTACCAATGAGCATTATGTCGACTCGTCGGTTTCAAAGTTTTTCCTTTCGTATTTGTGTACTATTAGCTATGTCGTTCCTACTGGACGAGGTAAGTTAAGTTGATAACTGACCCTATGCCCCCGTTTACTTCGAATACGTTTGGAAAGCAATCTAAACTAGCGTCAATTTCAAGTGTGACCGACAATATGCTGTAGTCAGGCTCCTAAATGCATTGACCAGTCGCCGTAAGATGTTCATTTTTGTAATTATGTTACGCTTTGGCGAATAATTCAAATTAAATGATCATGTTGAGAGATGAATTTTCTCCACAACTGTCTTTACCTGCTTGACAAATATGCATTTTTACAAATTTTGTAGCGTGTCGAAGTGACACGTTCGCCAGCAATCACGACTCGCTTGACCCCTTCCCTGTATACAGTGTATGAAAAAGTAAGAAAAAAAATAACTAAATGTCATGCACTAATCGTACAGCCAGTAAAATGTCCTCCACGAATCTGTCATCCTTTTTGATGTACCTTATCTGGTTCATATTTTACGGCAATTTGAAAATGACGAAACATCATTTGCAACAGTGGGCGCGAATGAGTTGCGTTTCTTTTGCCGCCTACTGTATATATGGGACTCTTGTTTCAGATCACAAAACATCAACAGTATTTCGTTTTTGACAAAACCAAGAAAATCAGTTGTGCATTTTGTTATAATAAATATGTTTTCTTCATAATGATGTATAAAAAAAAATAAACTGTTCTTGACTTAGCTTTGATGGTGACCGTCAGTTGCACACACCATCTCCCAAAAATTGGCAAATTACCACCCCTGCCATTTTTGGGACAAGCAAGTTCTAAAACTTATTAGTTGTGCAGTGTGGTTAGGGCCTCCCAAGTCCAATTAAGAACGGAAATCCAAAGTATCACCTCGAGGTTAATGCCACCGTTAGGATTTATTCAGCGTCCAAAAAATGGGACAGTGGGATTATTATATAATGGGTTAAAGCAAAACAACTGATAACAATATCCGGATTTAGCTGCAATGTTCCAGTGTTTGTTCAAAGGTGTATCCGTTCAAACAGCACGATAACAAATGTCGTCGCAATCAGCAAACCACTACATGCGGTGCGTTGTTAGTTCATGTGCACTAGGAACTTATAAGGGAGAACCGCCTTCGCTCCCTGTCATTCAAATTGCACACCCCTTACTCTTCGCTCGCGCTAGCACGGCCTGGAACTCTTTTAATTTTGAGAAAACACTTTGTATTTAGGGACACAAGACGACAGCCATGTTTTGGGTTCTTCTAACAACGCTTTTGTCTTGTGAGTATACAGCCCATTCCGAAATAACAAGTGAAAACACACACACACACACACACACACACACACACACACACACACGCACACACACACACACACGCACACACACACACACACACATACCCAGACATACACACACACACACACACACACGGTCACCACACACACACACACACACACACACACACACACACACACACACACGTACACATACACACACGTACACCATTGCGGAATAAGTGAACAGATTACACACACACATACACACACACACACTCTCGCACGCACGCACACACACAGCCACACAAAGCCATACACACACACACACACAGAGCCACACATACACACACACACACACACAGAGCCACACACACACACACACACACACACACAAACACACACAGAGCCACACACAACCACACACACACACACACAGCCACACACAAACACACATACACACACACACACACACACACACACACACACACACACACACACACACACACACACACAGAGCCACGTTATTCATTCCTTGACTACCTGCCCCACAGTGACGACAGCTCTCCAGTGGACCGACTCGCTGACCAACAACACTGCGATGACCGTTTGTTCCGCCAGCGACATCCATCTTCCCTGGAACTTCACCCTGTCACCTGACGAGCGTATCGAGGACATCAAGTGGATCTACCATGCGGAGGACGGCTCTGACGAACTGATCGCCATCTTTGCAGCAAATTACTTCAATCCGATACCTGCTTTCCATGGTCGCGTGCAGTGGACTGGTCAGGCAGGGATCGTGGTCAGTCAGGCAGACTCCGGAACCTACACTGTTCTGGTCATCACTGATGATGCCTCACATCCCTTGGTCACGTTCTCCAAGACTGTCCACGTCCATGTGGCTGGTGAGTTGGTTGATGATGTTTTCTTAGCCGTTCTGAGACCGTGTAGCTCATGTTCTTTTAGCCGTTCTGTGTCCGTGTCGCTCATGTTCTCTTAGCCGTTCTGTATCCGTGTCGCTCATGTTCTCGTAGCCGTTCTGTGTCCGTGTTGCTGATGTTCTCTTAGCCGTTCTGTATCCGTGTCGCTCATGTTGTCGTAGCCCTTCTGTGTCCGTGTCGCTCATGTTCTCTTAGCTGTTCTGTGTCCGTGTCGCTCATGTTCTCTTAGCTGTTCTGTGTCCGTGTTGCTGATGTTCTCTTAGCCGTTCTGTGTCCGTGTCGCTCATGTTCTCTTAGCCGTTCTGTGTCCGTGTTGCTGATGTTCTCTTAGCCCTTCTGAGTCCGTGTCGCTCATGTTCTCTTAGCTGTTCTGTGTCCGTGTCGCTCATGTTCTCTTAGCCGTTCTGTGTCCGTGTTGCTGATGTTCTCTTAGCCCTTCTGAGTCCGTGTCGCTCATGTTCTCTTAGCTGTTCTGTGTCCGTGTCGCTCATGTTGTCTTAGCCGTTCTGTGTCCGTGTTGCTGATGTTCTCTTAGCCGTTCTGTGTCCGTGTTGCTGATGTTCTCTTAGCCGTTCTGTGTCCGTGTCGCTCATGTTCTCTTAGCCGTTCTGTGTCCGTGTTGCTGATGTTCTCTTAGCCGTTCTGTGTCCGTGTTGCTGATGTTCTCTTAGACATTCTGTGTCCGTGTTGCTCATGTTCTCTTAGACATTCTGTGTTCGTGTTGCTGATGTTCTCTTAGCCGTTCTGTGTCCGTGTCGCTCATGTTGTCGTAGCCGTTCTGTGTCCGTGTCACTCATGTTCTCTTAGCCGTTCTGTGTCCGTGTCGCTCATGTTCTCTTATCCGTTCTATGTCCGTGTCGCTCATGTTCTCTTAGCCGTTCTGTGTCCGTGTTGCTGATGTTCTCTTAGCCGTCCTGTGCCCGTGTCGCTCATGTTCTCTTAGCCGTTCTGTGTCCGTATCGCTCATGTTGTCTTAGCCGTTCTGTGTCCGTGTCACTCATGTTGTCTTAGCCGTTCTGTGTCCGTGTCGCTCATGTTGTCGTAGCCCTTCTGTGTCCGTGTTGCTGATGTTCTCTTAGCCGTCCTGTGCCCGTGTCGCTCATGTTGTCGTAGCCCTTCTGTGTCCGTGTCGCTCATGTTCTCTTAGCCGTTCTGTGTCCGTGTCGCTCATGTTGTCGTAGCCCTTCTGTGTCCGTGTTGCTGATGTTCTCTTAGCCGTCCTGTGCCCGTGTCGCTCATGTTCTCTTAGACGTTCTGTGTCCGTGTCGCTCATGTTCTCTTAGCCGTTCTGTGTCCGTGTTGCTGATGTTCTCTTAGCCGTCATGTGCCCGTGTCGCTCATATTCTCTTAGCCGTTCTGTGTCCGTGTCGCTCATGTTGTCTTAGCCGTTCTGTGTCTGTGTTGCTGATGTTGTCTTAGCTGTTCTGTGTCCGTGTCGCTGATGTTCTCTTAGCCGTTCTGTGTCCGTGTTTCTGATGTTCTCTTAGACATTCTGTGTCCGTGTCGCTCATGTTGTCTTAGCCGTTCTGTGTCCGTGTCGCTCATGTTGTCTTAGCCGTTCTGTGTCTGTGTTGCTGATGTTCTCTTAGACGTTCTGTGTCCGTGTCGCTCATGTTGTCTCAGCCGTTCTGTGTCCGTGTCGCTCATGTTCTCCAAGCCGTTCTGTGTCCGTGTCGCTCATGTTCTCTTAGCCGTTCTGATGAGACACATTGGTGTCAAAACACGTGTCTGGTCTTGGTAGTAAAACAATGGTCCTCATTGGGTCTAGATTTGACTGCGATATGTCCCCCACCAAGGGACTTTGCTTTGTAATCTCGAATTGGAAGAGATAGAGGTTCCATTAGAAGCGTTTTCAATGTGTACTCGTCGACTCAGTATTTAGGATAAACAGAATACTACATGGCTTGCTGTGTCGTAACAGAATTACACTCGTTGGTATTTCAAATATTGAAAAGCTCGCTTTCAGTCGCAGTTCAATAATTATAAAAACACACGCGTGTAAATCTGGTACGACACAGCAAGCCATGTAGTATTCTAATTTGTTTCAGCTCGACTGATCGCCCAGAAGAAGCCTCCCGTGGCGGCGAAAATTCGGTATCACAATATATTTCATATACATTAAAAAAAAAACTTTTGAAGACGCTGTTTTCAACTATGTTTATATATAATCATATATACAGACAGATTTTCCTTTGCATCACACCTCACAACGAAGACTGGAAAACTGTAAAAGCTTAAAAAGCTACTTTATAAAAACAGTAACAAGTTCAAAACCAGCCAAAATGTCTCATCTTTTAAAAATACCGCTCTATTGTTGCTATACAGACCCGCCCACAGCAGGGAGCGGCAAGTTGCACGTGCTACAGGCACCGGACGCCGTGTTTGACAACACGACGGGACAGTGGACAGTGCAGCTGACGTGTGGGGTTTTGACTTCCCCCGGCCGCCCTGCAGTCCACGTCGTCTGGACGGTCAGTTTACCTTTAAATATGTTTTAAGTGCAGCTGACGTGTGGGGTTTTCACTTCCCCCGGCCGCCCTGCAGTCCACGTCGTCTGGACGGTCAGTTTACCTTTAAATATGTTTTAAGTGCAGCTGACGTGTGGGGTTTTCACTTCCCCCGGCCGCCCTGCAGTCCACGTCGTCTGGACGGTCAGTTTACCTTTAAATATGTTTTAAGTGCAGCTGACATGTGGGGTTTTGACTTCCCCCGGCCGCCCTGCAGTCCACGTCGTCTGGACGGTCAGTTTACCTTTAAATATGTTTTAAGTGCAGCTGACATGTGGGGTTTTCACTTCCCCCGGCCGCCCTGCAGTCCACGTCGTCTGGACGGTCAGTTTACCTTTAAATATGTTTTAAGTGCAGCTGACGTGTGGGGTTTTCACTTCCCCCGGCCGCCCTGCAGTCCACGTCGTCTGGACGGTCAGTTTACCTTTAAATATGTTTTAAGTGCAGCTGACATGTGGGGTTTTCACTTCCCCCGGTCGCCCCGCAGTCCACGTCGTCTGGACGGTCAGTTTATGTTTAAAAATGTTTTCAGCGGAAGTTCCATCTTTTTTGTCAGGCTGTTCATTGTATAGGTTGCAGGACTTTTGAGTTTATTGTCTATTGAGATTGTTGTTGTTTTTGATGTTTGTTGTTATTTTTGTTGATGTTGATGTTTTGTTGTTGTTGGTGATGGTGGTAATGGTGGTGGTGGTGGTGGTGGTGGTGGTGGTGGTGTTGCGGTTGTTATTTCGGTTGTTGTTGTTGTTACTTAAAGCATCTTTGGAATCTGAAAGTGAAAAATTAAGTTTCAATCTATAAATCTTTTTTAAAGGGACGATGTTTTCGAAAACATTAGGTGCGTAGTATTATTCACTTTAAAGGCACAGTAAGCCTCCCGTAAACCATCACAGAGCTCCCCGAGCGTCTATATACCTATACATACAGTACAAGCATACTTCCATTTGAACGCTCACCGAACGGGAACATCCTGGCTGCTTTCTGTCGAGCGTGAGAAATTTTCAAAGAATTTATTTTCGTGGACTTGGTCTTCTACAATAATGGCGCCTCGTTTTGGTGCTGGACGGCTGTTATGATACCGGAAATCACGCCCGGACAGTAAGCCTCCCGTAAACCATCACAGATACTGTCCATCTTGAACACACGGCCAGTACCGTGTAACTACCATGGCCTTGACACGGAACGATCCAAGGGGGGCAATCTCAGTCATCTGAAAGAGGGAAATCCAAACGCAATCCGCCTTGTTCGATTTTATGGGCTTGGACGATAGAGAAAAATAAGAAAAGCAAAAGTTGGAGTCCAGTCTGGACGAAACTGCTATCAAGAACGCAGAATTGATTTTTTCTGAGTTTTTTTTAGCCGTAAGCGCCATGTTTATCGGAGCAGGAAACTCTTCCAGAGTGAGGCCCCTTTGTTGGTTTCACTGCGGCCGCATTGTGAACAGCAGTTATGAGAAATTCGAAATGAGAAATGGCGCTTACGGCTAAAAAAAAAACTCACAAAAAATCAATTCTGCGTTCTTGATAGCAGTTTCGTCCAGACTGGACTCCAGCTTTTGCTTTTCTTATTTTTCTCTATCGTCCAAGCCCATAAAATCGAACAAGGCGGATTGCGTTTGGATTTCCCTCTTTCAGATGACTGAGATTGTCCCCCTTGGATCGTTCCGTGTCAAGGCCAGTTACACGGTACTGGCCGTGTGTTCAAGATGAGATACTGTCAGGCTTTTACACACAGTACAAACACCCTTCCATTTGAACGCTCACCAAACGGGAACATCCTAGGTGCCCTACGTAAAGAGCAAGCAATTTTTAAAGAATTAATTTTGCAGATTGTTTCGAACACTTTTTGGACCCATCCTGAACTCGGGTCAAACATGAGTTACTTCCCTTCGGGTCTCATTCTATCGATGTAAACTGGCGATAGCCGTGAATCGATGATTATCAAAATGTTTTTGGACCGTGGTGCGTTTTTGCGCTAGACCTAACTTTTAAAATCTAAATAATAAATTGACAGCTTGTTACACAAACATTCTTTAATCATAAAAGAATTCTTTTTTTATCAAGACAAGATCAGTACAATTCGAAGTTGTGAAAGCTTGAAAAAAGAAACGCCCGGAAGCAGGGTCACGCAAGGGTCGTAGCAGACGACGGTTTATCATACATATCGCCGTTCCTCTCAACAGTCAAAAGCCATCGCTAGAGTTCTTGTGAACCACAGCCGTTTGTTTCGTGCATAAAAACGTGCTATTGTAAATAAGCTCACATCGAGTCGCATTCAAATAACTAACTGACGACTACATTGTGAAAAAGGGAAACTGGATCACAAGGGTTCACGATGGCTCAGGGGTAAGATAAACCACGCAAAAATAAATTCTTTGAAAATTGTTCGCTCTTTACGGGGGGCACCTAGGATGTTCTCAATCGGTGAGTGTTTAAATGAATGGGTGTTTGTACTGTGTGTAAAAGCCTGACCGTATCTGTGATGGTTTACGGGAGGCTTACTGTGCCTTTAATAAGTTAAAGCTTATGGAGATTGTATTACTTTACGAAGGATTTCCAAACCTCCCTGATAAGTCTAACTCAACGTTGTGCCGGATGTATGAGCGTACATACCATCCCTTACAGCGAGGAGAAGAAGTTTCATCGTTGTAACTGAAGTACCTGTTAACTAGAAACGTTACGCTTAAAATATTAAGAAAGAAGATAAGATAAGAAAACTTTATTGTCAATTTTCATTTTGCAAAAACATGGAAATGTGTTTTTTTGCACCACATCCCATCTCTAATAACACAAAGACACGATCCCAAAGCTTAATTGAGCATAAATTCACTACTAAGATCAACTTATTGCATAAGCATTGACATAATGAGCAACATGTGTATATACACCACAGTAACTGACGCTCTTAAACACACGTGTGTATTTCATTCAGCATTCGATTTGTTGATGTATATGTTCACTAGACCCCTGACGGCCACACGGCGGAGAGTTCCAGTGAACACAACGGTACATTCCGTCTGCTCCTGCCCTACCCTCCGTCTGGAGGTAACTACACCTGCTCTCTCCCGCCCCTCTCCCCAGCCACACACTGTCTCCCGCCACTCTCCCCGCTGCTAGAGGGCGCCACTGTCACCGTGGATGAGGTCAAAGCAAGTTTCACTCTGTTGGAGGCCAGGCAAAGAGAGACAGAGGCCCGACACATTGAGACAGAGGCCCGGCTAGAGGCCAGACAGAGAGAGACAGAGGCCCGACACAGAGAGACAGAGGCCCGGCTAGAGGCCAGACAGCAAGAAATAGAGAAACACATGACAGCTCAAAACGCAAGGTTGCAGACGGAGCTGGATTTAGTAAAGAACGAATACAGACTCCTGCAAAACACAACTGATGCTCTGAACACTAGGCTTGGTACGTATTATGGATTGTATTTACTGGTTAACTCTGTGTGTGTGTGTTTGTGTGTGTGTGTGTGTGTGTGTGTGTGTGTGTGTGTGTGCGTGCGTGCGTATGTGTGCGTGCGTATGTGTGTGCGTGGCTCTGCGTACATATGTCTGTGGGTGTATGTGCGTGTGTGTGCGTGCATATGTGTATGTGTGTGTGTTTGCGTGTGTGTGTGTGTGTTTGTGTGTGTGTTCACTTATAATCATTACCATATCAACCCTTATTTTCTTAACTTTTATAGTCGCAACATTTACAAACGCAAATCCTACACCATACGTTCTCTTTCAGCCACAGCCACTCCCCGAGTCAGTTTCCACGGCAGACTGACGAATTCCTTCACCGGCAGGGAGACTCTCAAGCCCTTCACCACCATCACCAACGAGGGCGACGCGTTCAGCGGCAGAACCGGCGTCTTCACAGCACCAAGGAACGGAACATACTTCTTCGTCGCGTCAGCGGGAACAGACGGCAGTGACAAGTATGTGGACATGTACTTGAGAAAGGACGGGAGGGACGTGTCACGTGCACTCACAGGACAGTACTCAAAGTACTACACGATGGGCTCGGTGCAGGCCACGCTGTACCTCGCCACGGGTCAACAAGTCTGGCTGTATAGCGATAGGTCTGAAGCGTATTATCCCTGGGATCTTATGTCGTTCACTGGATTCCTGATCAGCGCCGACGTCTAACGGAAGAAAGGACCTCACTGATCAGTGTATGAGACGATTCCGCTTTACACGATTCAAAGAGAATAATTGCCCTGTACAGAGATTACCTCACTAATAGAAGAAGAAGAAGAAGAAGAAGAAGAAGAAGAAGAAGAAGAAGAAGAAGAAGAAGAAGAAGAAGAAAGACAAACATGGAGAGACAAAAACATCAAGAAAACTTTACTTAACAGTCGAGTGACTGTGTCGACGACAAGCTAAAGAGGCAAGGCAACAGCTGGCCAGAAGCAGAAAGAACAGCCCCGAGCAGAGTGCGATGGAGAAACGTCGCCAATGGGGGGGGGGGGGGGGGGGGCAAAGGGCCTAAGTAAGTAAGTAAGTAAGTAAGTCAGACAACGACAAACTGGAGACAAGAGAAAGTTGATCATTCCACAAAGACATCCAGAGAAAGGTGTACGAAAAGAAGAAACAAGTCGCGTAAGGCGAAAATACAACATTTAGTCAAGTAGCTGTCGAACTCACAGAATGAAACTGAACGCAATGCAACGCAGCAAGACCGTATACTCGTAGCATCGTCAGTCCACCGCGCACGGCAAAGGCAGTGAAATTGACAAGAAGAGCGGGGTAGTACTTGCGCTGAGAAGGATAGCACGCTTTTCTGTACCACTCTTCGTTTTAACTTTCTGAGCGTGTTTTTAATCCAAACATATCATATCTATATGTTTTTGGAATCAGGAACCGACAAGGAATAAGATGAAAGTGTTTTTAAATTGATTTGGACAATTTAATTTTGATAATAATTTTTATATTTTTAATTTTCAGAGCTTGTTTTTAATCCAAATATAACATATGTATATGTTTTTGGAATCAGAAAATGATGGGGAATAAGATGAACGTAAATTTGGATCGTTTTATAAAAAAAAATTTTTTTTTACAATTTTCAGATTTTTAATGACCAAAGTCATTAATTAATTTTTAAGCCACCAAGCTGAAATGCAATACCGAAGTCCGGGCTTTGTCGAAGATTACTTGACCAAAATTTCAACCAATTTGGTTGAAAAATGAGAGCGTGACAGTGCCGCCTCAACTTTCACGAAAAGCCGGATATGACGTCATAAAAGACATTTATCGAAAAAATGAAAAAAACGTCTGGGGATTTCATACCCAGAAACTCTTATGTCAAATTTCATAAAGATCGGTCCAGTAGTTTAGTCTGAATCGCTCTACACACACACACAGACACACAGACACACAGACATACATACACCACGACCCTCGTCTCGATTCCCCCCTCTACGTAAAAATCAAGTCGCGTAAGGCGAAAATACAATATTTAGTCAAGTAGCTGTCGAACTCACAGAATGAAACTGAACGCAATGCCATTTTTCAGCAAGACCGTATACTCGTAGCATCGTCAGTCCACCGCTCATGGCAAAGGCAGTGAAATTGACAAGAAGAGCGGGGTAGTAGTTGCGCTAAGAAGGATAGCACGCTTTTCTGTACCTCTCTTTGTTTTAACTTTCTGAGCGTGTTTTTAATCCAAACATATCATATCTATATGTTTTTGGAATCAGGAACCGACAAGGAATAAGATGAAAGTGTTTTTAAATTGATTTGGACAATTTAATTTTGATAATAATTTTTATATATTTAATTTTCAGAGCTTGTTTTTAATCCGAATATAACATATTTTTGGAATCAGCAAATGATGGAAAATAAGATAAACGTAAATTTGGATCGTTTTATAAATTTTTATTTTTTTTTACAATTTTCAGATTTTTAATGACCAAAGTCATTAATTAATTTTTAAGCCACCAAGCTGAAATGCAATACCGAAGTCCGGGCTTCGTCGAAGATTACTTGACCAAAATTTCAACCAATTTGGTTGAAAAATGAGGGCGTGACAGTGCCGCCTCAACTTTCACGAAAAGCCGGATATGACGTCATCAAAGACATTTATAAAAAAAATGAAAAAAACGTTCGGGGATTTCATACCCAGGAACTCTCATGTCAAATTTCATAAAGATCGGTCCAGTAGTTTAGTCTGAATCGCTCTACACACACACACACACACACAGACACACACACAGACACACACACGCACATACACCACGACCCTCGTTTCGATTCCCCCTCGATGTTAAAATATTTAGTCAAAACTTGACTAAATATAAAAAGACATTGGAGTTGAGTGCTGTGTTGTATTCCTCTCTCACCAAATGATGTATTGGATTTCTCGGCTTTGCCAAGGATTAACTGCACAACATGTAACGTGAGAGCCTTTAGCGTTACTGCTTGAAGTGTTTCAAAGAGTATACACGTGAACAAAACTCAAAGACAAGACCTGTGGGGCAGGCTCAAGCTGGACAGTCCTGATTGTATTGAAGGCAAGGAGACACGTAACGTAATGCCGCCTTTGGATTTACTAATGATGCGCATCAGTTAACGTAATTGGGTAGTTTTCTTTAGTATGATTCTGGAGCATTTGTTTGCCATAAGCAGCGTCACGTAATGTTGAATTAATCTGTGTCTGTGCGCGTTCGTGTGAAATTTTCTTTTTAGTTTGTTTTTGTTTTTTCACTTGAACATTTTGAGAATTATAACCAAACAAGTTTAACAAGTTTCTAATAAAGTTTTGGCCGCAGAGTGCTTACAAACTACGTACATAACAAAAATCCAAACGATATTGCACATGACAACAGACATACTAATTAAAAGTAATTGCAAATACCATTACTAAGATACAAACATCATAACGGAAATGCCTATTACATACACACAAATAGAAAAAAAGCAAACAACAAATCCAACAACACTAATGCTAATTACCAAAACAAATGTAATCTAAACCATACTCTTAAAAGAACGATTAGGTTTGCTTTAAACCATTGCACAGTCTGCGAGTGTTTACAGGCTATTCAATTACATTATCTGTTTTCACAGGAGGCTTGTTGGTAAAGCTGAAATATAAAATAAACAAGTCGCGTAAGGCGAAAATACAATATTTAGTCAAGTAGCTGTCGAACTCACAGAATGAAACTGAACGCAATGCCATTTTTCAGCAAGACCGTATACTCGTAGCATCGTCAGTCCACCGCTCATGGCAAAGGCAGTGAAATTGACAAGAAGAGCGGGGTAGTAGTTGCGCGAAGAAGGATAGCACGCTTTTCTGTACCTCTCTTCGTTTTAACTTTCTGAGCGTGTTTTTAATCCAAACATATCATATCTATATGTTTTTGGAATCAGGAACCGACAAGGAATAAGATGAAAGTGTTTTTAAATTGATTTGGACAATTTAATTTTGATAATAATTTTTATATATTTAATTTTCAGAGCTTGTTTTTAATCCGAATATAACATATTTATATGTTTTTGGAATCAGCAAATGATGGAGAATAAGATAAACGTAAATTTGGATCGTTTTATAAATTTTTATTTTTTTTTACAATTTTCAGATTTTTAATGACCAAAGTCATTAATTAATTTTTAAGCCACCAAGCTGAAATGCAATACCGAAGTCCGGGCTTCGTCGAAGATTACTTGACCAAAATTTCAACCAATTTGGTTGAAAAATGAGGGCGTGACAGTGCCGCCTCAACTTTCACGAAAAGCCGGATATGACGTCATCAAAGACATTTATAAAAAAAAAAATGAAAAAAACGTTCGGGGATTTCATACCCAGGAACTCTCATGTCAAATTTCATAAAGATCGGTCCAGTAGTTTAGTCTGAATCGCTCTACACACACACCCCCCCACACAGACACACACACACA
>NW_027129422.1:0-87500 GCF_037325665.1 Littorina saxatilis
TAGCCTCCAACGGACAAACTGGTACACGTCCTCCTCCCTGTTCTTCCGTTGTCTCGTCCATCACGACAGCAACTGCTTCTGTCACTTCGTCCTTTCCCCCGTAGGCAGTCCTCTCTATGTAGGCGCGCAGCAGGTTGGCGTGGTACAGGCGTGCTTTCCCGTTCATGACGATCCTGTAGTCGTTCTGGCCCACTTTCGCTGTCACCTCAAAAGGTCCTTGCCACTGCAGTTGTAGCTTGTTGTGTTTGACAGGTAGAAGTAGCAACACCCGTTCTCCAATCTTGAAGCTGCGCGGCCGTGCCTTGCGGTCGAATCCTCGCGCGTAACGCTGTGCTGCTCTTCCCAGGTTCTCTTGAGCCAGTTTGCAGGTCTCTTCAATCCTGTTCCTGAGTTCTACGATGTAGGTCGCTGTCGTCTGCACCTCCTCGTCAGCTTCTTCGTCTGTCCAAGCCTGACGCAGGATAGCCATGGGACCGCGTACCTGTCTGCCGTACAACAACTCAAATGGGGAAAAGCCCAAGCTCTCCTGAGGAACCTCGCGGTATGCAAAAAGCAATGCTGGGATGTACCTGTCCCACGTGCGTGGTTTCTCCTGAGCTAGTTTCCTCAGCATGGTCTTCAAGGTGCCATTGAACCTTTCCACCAGTCCGTTGCACTGAGCATGGTAAGGAGTGGTGAAGTGCTGCTCCAGTGATAGCAGTCGTGCTGCCTCCGCCATCACTCCTCCCGTGAACTGCGTGCCTCTGTCGGTGAGTACCTCTGATGGAATTCCCAGCCGGGACCACATAGTAACCAGAGCCTCAGCTACTCGCGTGGCTTCAATCGATTTCAGAGGGATCGCCTCTGGGTATCGAGTAGCGTAGTCCACCATGGTCAAAATGTATCTGTTTCCGTCCTCAGACGCAGGCAAGATGGGCCCGATGATGTCCACTGCCACCCGACGAAAGGGTTCGTCGATGAGCGGCATCTTCTCTAAGGGGACCTTCCTCACCCTTCCTTTGGCAACCACCTTCTGGCACTTATCGCAGGACGCACAGAAACGTCGGACATCCGTGCAGATGCCTGGCCAGTAAAAGTGGCGCCAGACACGATCCGTGGTCTTCTTGGTGCCAAGATGACCTCCCAGAATCGAGTCGTGTGCCGTTGCCATGACACCCTCGCGAAACTCGCGAGGCACGACAACCTGTTTGAATGTACCTTCTTGGTTGCTGAACTCCCGGTAGAGCAACTTCTTGTCCCTGAGGAACTTTGACCTCCCATGCTTCCCGCTCAGCTTCACCTTCCCCGACTTCGCGTGCTCCCGAGGAGTCGCTAATGTCGGATCAGATGCCTGAGCCTTCGCGAGAAGCGCGGGGGTCACGTTCCCCAGGGCAGCTCGTGCAGCAGGTAGGGGTTTGAGAGGTTTGTCCTCTCGCTCCGCCTGTGCCCGCGTGAGCACTGAAATGACGTCGGGAGACCGATAAACGGGAACCTCCCTGGTGACGCCGTCCACAAACTGAACCCGGTTCCCAATGAGCAGGTCGCATGGAGGATCGTCCATGACGACGGCCACAATGGTCCCCGTGAACAACGGTGTTACGACCTTGATCACTGCCGTGTTCAAGTCGTAAGCGTGAGATGCCTCGGCCATTCTCACCCTGATGCTGTCTCCTGTGTAGGCCATAGCTGGAACTAGACTCGCCCGAACCACTATCATGTCTGCCCCTGTGTCCCGCAGACCTTCGCCCTTCACTCCGTTAACGTAGACGTTGCAGTGGGGCTGGAAATGTTTCCTGGAGCACGGAACGCAGAGTTGTGGAATTGTGCATGAGCTCGTGACGTCCCTTAACTCCTCACTGCCAACAAAGTGTACGCCCTTCTGGTCAGCCTGTCTCCTGTGGCAGTCCTTCTTCACGTGGCCCCGCTTGTTGCAGTAATAACACTGGATGTCAGTTCTGGAACTTGATCCTTTGTGTCCCTGATCGTCCTTCCCGTCCTTGGGTCCTGAAGAACCTGAATTTCCCGATTTTCCCGGCCGTGAGCCTGAAGATTTGCCAGAGATCGCCTGGGCGTCCTCGTGTACTCTGATCCAGTCGGCTGCCTCCTGAGTAGTCTTTGGCTGGTGCTCCTGCACGAAGGTCACCACCTCAGGTCGCAGGCTGGACATCAGTTGTTCCATGACTATGAGGTCGGCAAGGTCGTTGACGGTCCAGTCCTTTTCGGCCATCTCCACCCAGCGCCGCAGGTAGAGATTAAGGCGTGCCACAAACTGATGGCTCAGCTCGCCGCTCAGTCTCTTGCTGTTACGCAGACGTCGTCTGTAGGCTTCCGCAGTCAGGTTGAAGCGCTGGAGTAACGCCTTCTTTAGTGCCTGATAGTCTCTCGCCTCGTCGTCATCCAAAGCGTTGTAGAGCTGCAATGCGCGTCCTTTTAAGCAGGTGCTAAGGCGGCTAGCCCACGTGGCCTCTTCCCACTTCTGGTCAGATGCAATGCGCTCAAACCGGCGTAAAAAGTCGTCGAGCTCGTCCTTGTCATCCTCGAACGTCGGCAGCCTCGTACGGTCGGCAACAAACGTCGGCGCGCTAGCCTGAGTAAGCGTACCCTTCTCGGCCTGTAGCCTAGCTAGCTCTAGCTGGTGATCGCGTTCGGCCTGTTTGTCCTGTCTGTCACGTTCGGCCTGCCGTTCCCTTTCTTGTCTGTCAAGTTCGGCCTGTCGTTCGGCCTGTCGTTCCCTTTCTTGTTTGTCACGTTCGGCCTGTCGTTCCTGTCTCTCAAGCTCGTCTTTCTTATCCTGTCGGTCACGTTCATCTTTCTCTTTCTTTTCTTGTCTGTCTCGTTCATCTTTCTCTTTCTTTTCTTGTCTGTCTCGTTCATCTTTCTCTTTCTTTTCTTGTCTGTCTCGTTCATCTTTCTCTTTCCGTTCTTGTCTGTCACGTTCGTCTTGTCGTTCCTGTCTCTCACGTTCGGCCTGTCGTTCTTGCGCTTAAGCAAACTACGCGCTCTAACGCGTGCGTCTCGCTCTGTCTGTTCCTCGCTACCAGGAGTCTCAAAAGTTAATCTCTTCGTAGGAGATCCCCCTGTAGCCATGGTTAGTTTAGCAAAGCTTTATCACAAAAGTAAGTCTAACGCAGCTATAGCTAGAACACGCGGTGATGAAAGCGGTGGATACAAAAATCCAACAACCAGAAAATGCAGAAGAAAAATCCAAACGGTGTAGAACAAATCGCGTAGCCTACTTTATGGCTGCTTTTTGCGGTGAAACAGAGTGTCTCCCACAGCCTTGGTTAGGACAGAAGTCCTCGGACCCTTCCCCCCCAAAATTCCAACAAAGTCAAAATATGGAGAAAAATCCAAGTAAAACAAGACGGTAGAAATGTAACCTGTTACAGAATGCGAAACAACAATGTAGAGAAAACTGAGTAAAACGAGTAACAAATCCGCTAACCCCGCTCAGCTCTCTGCAACGGAAAACTCTGAACGTACAACAACAAAGATTCACAAACAAAGGAAAGGGAAGTAATCACAGTTAGCGCATACAATAACTCACAAATTACAATTTACATTTCCTGCAAGATGTGAATCGCTTAAGGTGTGGTATATGATCAAAACTATACAAAAAAGGGTAGCACCAAGCAGAAAATAAGTCGAGCACTGACGAGATTATCTGCTCTTAGTTATCCTTAATTGGTGGGTCTTTATCAGTTGGAAATTAACTGAGTAAATCCCGGCTTGGCCCCCATGTGTCACGTTTCAATATATCACTTAAGGTGATTATGAACCGGTTAATTACTACTAATTAACTAACCACACCACGATCCACTCTCGCAGTCATACAATTAAATAGAGTCAACAAAAGTATAAGTTTCAGACGCCTGTTTATGTATAAACTCGCCACCTCCCTCGAGCCTTCACTCAAAATATGTTCCTTTTACGTTCTCAACACGTAAAAAACCCGTGATCACTGACAAAATGCCAGTAGTATATAGAAAATTATAGTAACACGCTGATCCCGTGTAAATACAGTCAAATGAGAATGTTCTGTTCAAAAAGCTCTAGTTCATGCAGGGGTCAACACCCCACGTTGTCACTACTCCAATGAAATCACAGATAAGAAAAGACAACGGTGGTCAACGGGGTGCGTAAGACACGGTGCACTTAGCTTTCTTTCTGTATGCTGGTTAGCCGGTATGCTGGTTAGCCGGTATGCTGGTTAGCCGGTTCGCTGGTTAGCCGGTCTGCTGGTTAGCCGGTTCGCTGGTTAGCCGGTCTGCTGGTTAGCCGGTTAGCGTAGCTTCCTCAGGTCCCAGCTCCAACGTCTGCAGCTAGCAGTGTCCCGCCAAAGGCAGCCGTGCAGCGGTTACAGGTAACCGAAACGAAACGAAGGCTGCAAACAGAAAGCATCGGTGCACTAAACATGTCAGCTACCCCTCACCCACCACCTTAAAACATGTCATCTTTAAATATCTCATCGAGCGCGTGGGCCTGCACAAAACGGACTTTTTACAACAACAAAACAGTCATTTTCCGTCCTTCTCTCCCTATCTGCAAAAACCATATACAGATTAGTATTTTAGCGTCACAGAGAGTAAATTATGCGCTAACCTGGAAAGAACAACAAAGAGTATTTCATTCCAAAAAACACAGACTCATCAACAGCGTTAAATAATGATTTATTACCTCAAAAGCCTATGATTGTACTCTCAATGGAAGCAAAGTCCGCCTCCTCCCTGGAACAGCCTCTGTTCGTCAACAGTGACCAAAAACCTCCAGAACCCCTTGTCGAATCCTTATGCGAAAGCCATCGCCGACGAAGGAATGTTGACGACTTGTCCTCAGCAAAATATGTGGCAGTGTGAAGGAAATAACCGGTGGAAGCTCCCCTAGAGTGCCGAATACAATATTCGGTGAAAAACCATCATACTCTAGAAACTGTGTATTAGATCCTTCCCCTTCTGCCGCTGGGTGTCAAGTGTGTCGTCCTCGAGTCTCTGACAGACCACCTAGCCAAATACACGTGACTGACCTTGTCACCAAACCAGTCCAGCTATACACAATTCTGCCTCCCCAAGCAGAAAAAAGACACGAGAAACTCAATCCCTGAAAATCCCGTGTGCGCTGTCAGCGAAAAACCGTCAGCCCTATGACAGCAGAAACCTCCACTGTAAAACTCGTGCGCAGCAAACCCTCCGTGTTCATTGAGCACTGTCAGCAAACTCTGCTGTAGCCCAATATCACGCACAGGCGCTTTCTATCATACATTGACCCAGAACAGGCACTCTACTGAGTGACACTTTCTTGGTCTCTGTCACCCGATCGTGACAATTATGAACCGGTTAATTACTACTAATTAACTAACCACACCACGATCCACTCTCGCAGTCATACAATTAAATAGAGTCAACAAAAGTATAAGTTTCAGACGCCTGTTTATGTATAAACTCTCCACCTCCCTCGAGCCTTCACTCAAAATATGTTCCTTTTACGTTCTCAACACGTAAAAAACCAGTGTTCACTGACAAAATGCCAGTAGTATGTAGAAAATTATAGGAACACGCTGAACCCGTGTAAATATAGTTAAATGCGAATGTTCTGTTCGAAAAGCTCTAGTTCGTGCAGGTGTCACACACCCCACGTTGTCACTACTCCAATGAAATCATAGATACGAAAAGACAACGGTGGTCAACGGGGTGCGTACGACATGGTGCACTTAGCTTTATCTCTGCTGCTGCTGCTTAGCCGGTATGCTGGTTAGTCGGTTCGCTGGTTAGCCGGTCCGCTGGTTAGCCGGTTCGCTGGTTAGCCGGTCCGCTGGTTAGCCGGTCTCCTGGTTAGCCGGTCTCCTGGTTAGCGTAGCTTCAACAGTTCCCGCCAGAGTCAGCCGTGCAGATGTTACAGGAACGTAACGAAGCGAGGCGAACGAAGGCTGCAAACAGAAAGCATCGGTGCACTAAACATGTCAGCTACCCCTCACCCACCACCTTAAAACATGTCATCTTTAAATATCTCATCGAGCACGTGGGCCTGCACAAAACGGACTTTTTACAACAACAAAACAGTCATTTTCCGTCCTTCTCTCCCTATCTGCAAAAACCATATACAGATTAGTATTTTAGCGTCACAGAGAGTAAATTATGCGCTAACCTGGAAAGAACAACAGAGAGTATTTCATTCCACAACACAGACTCATCAACAGCGTTAAATAATGATTTATTACCTCAAAAGCCTATGATTGTACTCTCAATGGAAGCAAAGTCCGCCTCCTCCCTGGAGCAGCCTCTGTTCGTCAACAGTGACCAAAAACCTCCAGAACCCCTTGTCGAATCCTTATGCGAAAGCCATCGCCGACGAAGGAATGTTGACGACTTGTCCTCAGCAAAATAGTGGCAGTGAGAAAGGAAAAACTAGTGGAAGCTCCCCTAGAGTGCCGAATACAATATTCGGTGAAAAACCATCATACTCTAGAAACTGTGTATTAGATCCTTCCCCTTCTGCCGCTGGGTGTCAAGTGCGCCGTTCTTGTGTCTCTCTCAGACAACCTAGCCAATAACACGTGACTGACCTTGTCACAAAACCAGTCCAGCTATACACAATTCTGCCTCCCAAGCAGAAAAAAGACACGAGAAACTTAATCCCTGAAAATCCCGTGCGCGCTGTCAGCGAAAAACCGTCAGCCCTATGACAGCAAAAACCCCCCACTGTGAAACTCGTGCGCTACAAAACATCCGTGCTGATTGAGCACTGTCAGCAAACTCTGCTGTAGCCCAATATCACGTACAGGCGCTTTCTATCATAATCGACCAAGAACAGGCACTCCACTGAGTGACACTTTCTTGGTCTCTGTCACCCGATCGTGACACACCTCCCCTCTTCAAGACGAAACCTCGGTTTCGCTCACAGTCATGTTCTCCTCTACAGCCCGAGAGAGAAAGTCAGCTCCAACATTGTTGGCGCCCGGAATGACGCGTACCGTGAATTGGTACGGTTGGAGAATCAACGCCCAGCGCATAAGTCTGGCGTTTGCCAACCTTGCAACCTGAAGATATTGCAGAGGTTGATGGTCTGTTTCCAGACAGAAAGGTCGTCCTCAAGAACGAGCAACCCCTCGTTTCACCCCTGATGACTGCAACCTTCTCTGTCTTCTTGTCTTTGTTCTTCTGGTCTTTGTTCTTCTCCCCGTAGGCTGTCCTCTCTATGTAGGCGCGCAGCAGGTTGGCGTGGTACAGGCGTGCTTTCCCGTGCATCATGATCCTGTAGTCGTTCTGGCCCACCCTCGCTGTCACCTCAAAAGGTCCTTGCCACTGCAGTTGTAGCTTGTTGTGTTTGACAGGTAGAAGTAGCAACACCCGTTCTCCAATCTTGAAGCTGCGCGGCCGTGCCTTGCGGTCGAATCCTCGCGCGTAACGCTGTGCTGCTCTTCCCAGGTTCTCTTGAGCCAGTTTGCAGGTCTCTTCAATCCTGTTCCTGAGTTCTACGATGTAGGTCGCTGTCGTCTGCACCTCCTCGTCAGCTTCTTCGTCCGTCCAAGCCTGACGCAGGATAGCCATGGGACCGCGTACCTGTCTGCCGTACAACAACTCAAATGGGGAAAAGCCCAAGCTCTCCTGAGGAACCTCGCGGTATGCAAAAAGCAATGCTGGGATGTACCTGTCCCACGTGCGTGGTTTCTCCTGAGCTAGTTTCCTCAGCATGGTCTTCAAGGTGCCATTGAACCTTTCCACCAGTCCGTTGCACTGAGCATGGTAAGGAGTGGTGAAGTGCTGCTCCAGTGATAGCAGTCGTGCTGCCTCCGCCATCACTCCTCCCGTGAACTGCGTGCCTCTGTCGGTGAGTACCTCTGATGGAATTCCCAGCCGGGACCACATAGTAACCAGAGCCTCAGCTACTCGCGTGGCTTCAATCGATTTCAGAGGGATCGCCTCTGGGTATCGAGTAGCGTAGTCCACCATGGTCAAAATGTATCTGTTTCCGTCCTCAGACGCAGGCAAGATGGGCCCGATGATGTCCACTGCCACCCGACGAAAGGGTTCGTCGATGAGCGGCATCTTCTCCAAGGGGACCTTCCTCACCCTTCCTTTGGCAACCACCTTCTGGCACTTATCGCAGGACGCACAGAAACGTCGGACATCCGTGCAGATGCCTGGCCAGTAAAAGTGGCGCCAGACACGATCCGTGGTCTTCTTGGTGCCAAGATGACCTCCCAGAATCGAGTCGTGTGCCGTTGCCATGACACCCTCGCGAAACTCGCGAGGCACGACAACCTGTTTGAATGTACCTTCTTGGTTGCTAAACTCACGGTAGAGCAACTTCTTGTCCCTGAGGAACCTTGACCTCCCATGCTTCCCGCTCAGCTTCACCTTCCCCGACTTCGCGTGCTCCCGAGGAGTCGCTAGTGTCGGATCAGATGCCTGAGCCTTCGCGAGAAGCGCGGGGGTCACGTTCCCCAGGGCAGCTCGTGCAGCAGGTAGGGGTTTGAGAGGTTTATCCTCTCGCTCCGCCTGTGCCCGCGTGAGCACTGAAATGACGTCGGGAGACCGATAAACGGGAACCTCCCTGGTGACGCCGTCCACAAACTGAACCCGGTTTCCGATGAGCAGGTCGCATGGAGGATCGTCCATGACGACGGCCACAATGGTCCCCGTGAACAACGGTGTTACGACCTTGATCACTGCCGTGTTCAAGTCGTAAGCGTGAGATGCCTCGGCCATTCTCACCCTGATGCTGTCTCCTGTGTAGGCCATAGCTGGAACTAGACTCGCCCGAACCACTATCATGTCTGCCCCTGTGTCCCGCAGACCTTCGCCCTTCACTCCGTTAACGTAGACGTTGCAGTGGGGCTGGAAATGTTTCCTGGAGCACGGAACGCAGAGTTGTGGAATTGTGCATGAGCTCGTGACGTCCCTTAACTCCTCACTGCCAACAAAGTGTACGCCCTTCTGGTCAGCCTGTCTCCTGTGGCAGTCCTTCTTCACGTGGCCCCGCTTGTTGCAGTAATAACACTGGATGTCAGTTCTGGAACTTGATCCTTTGTGTCCCTGATCGTCCTTCCCGTCCTTGGGTCCTGAAGAACCTGAATTTCCCGATTTTCCCGGCCGTGAGCCTGAAGATTTGCCAGAGATCGCCTGGGCGTCCTCGTGTACTCTGATCCAGTCGGCTGCTTCCTGAGTAGTCTTAGGCTGGTGTTCCTGCACAAAGGTCACCACCTCAGGTCGCAGGCTGGACATCAGTTGTTCCATGACTATGAGGTCGGCAAGGTCGTCGACGGTCCAGTTCTTCTCGGCCATCTCCACCCAGCGCCGCAGGTAGAGATTAAGGCGTGCCACAAACTGATGGCTCAGCTCGCCGCTCAGTCTCTTGCTGTTACGCAGACGTCGTCTGTAGGCTTCCGCAGTCAGGTTGAAGCGCTGGAGTAACGCCTTCTTTAGTGCCTGATAGTCTCTCGCCTCGTCGTCATCCAAAGCGTTGTAGAGCTGCAATGCGCGTCCTTTTAAGCAGGTGCTAAGGCGGCTAGCCCACGTGGCCTCTTCCCACTTCTGGTCAGATGCAATGCGCTCAAACCGGCGTAAAAAGTCGTCGAGCTCGTCCTTGTCATCGTCGAACGTCGGCAGTCTCGTACGGTCGGCAACAAACGTCGGCGCGCCAGCCTGAGTAAGCGTACCTTTCTCGGCCTGTAGCCTAGCTAGTTCTAGCTGGTGTTCGCGATCCGCCTGTTTGTCCTGTCTGTCACGTTCGGCCTGTCGTTCCTGTCTCTCAAGCTCGTCTTTCTTATCCTGTCGGTCACGTTCGTCTTTCTCTTTCTTTTCTTGTCTGTCTCGTTCTCTTTCTTGTCTGTCAAGTTCGTCTTTCTCTTTCTTGTCCTGTCGGTCACGTTCGGCCTGTCGTTCGGCCTGTCGTTCCCTTTCTTGTCTGTCTCGTTCATCTTTCTCTTTCCGTTCTTGTCTGTCACGTTCGTCTTGTCGTTCCTGTCTCTCACGTTCGGCCTGTCGTTCTTGTCTGTCAAGCTCTTCTTTTCTCGTCTGTCGCTCTATGTCTTCCTTACGTTCTAACTCCTTGCGCTTAAGCAAACTACGCGCTCTAACGCGTGCGTCTCGCTCTGTCTGTTCCTCGCTACCAGGAGTCTCAAAAGTTAATCTCTTCGTAGGAGATCCCCCTGTAGCCATGGTTAGTTTAGCAAAGCTTTATCACAAAAGTAAGTCTAACGCAGCTATAGCTAGAACACGCGGTGATGAAATGGATACAAAAATCCAGCAACCGGAAAATGCAGAAGAAAAATCCAAACGGTGTAGAACAAAACGCGTAGCCTACTTTATGGCTGCTTTTTGCGGTGAAACAAAGTGTTTCCCACAGCCGTGGCCTACTTTATCGGCTGCTTTTTGCGGTGAAACAGAGTGTCTCCCACAGCCTCGGTTAGGACAGAAGTCCTCGGACCCTTCCCCCCCAAAATTCCAACAAAGTCAAAATATGGAGAAAAATCCAAGTAAAACAAGAAATGTAACCTGTTACAGAATGCGAAACAACAATGTAGAGAAAACTGAGTAAAACGAATAACAAATCCGCTAACCCCGCTCAGCTCTCTGCAACGGAAAACTCTGAACGTACAACAACAAAGATTCACAAACAAAGGAAAGGGAAGTAATCACAGTTAGCGCATACAATAACTCACAAATTACAATTTACATTTCCTGCAAGATGTGAATCGCTTAAGGTGTGGTATATGATCAAAACTATACAAAAAAGGGTAGCACCAAGCAGAAAATAAGTCGAGCACTGACGAGATTATCTGCTCTTAGTTATCCTTAATTGGTGGGTCTTTATCAGTTGGAAATTAACTGAGTAAATCCCGGCTTGGCCCCCATGTGTCACGTTTCAGTATATCACTTAAGGTGATTATGAACCGGTTAATTACTACTAATTAACTAACCACACCACGATCCACTCTCGCAGTCATACAATTAAATAGAGTCAACAAAAGTATAAGTTTCAGACGCCTGTTTATGTATAAACTCTCCACCTCCCTCGAGCCTTCACTCAAAATATGTTCCTTTTACGTTCTCAACACGTAAAAAACCAGTGTTCACTGACAAAATGCCAGTAGTATGTAGAAAATTATAGGAACACGCTGAACCCGTGTAAATATAGTTAAATGCGAATGTTCTGTTCGAAAAGCTCTAGTTCGTGCAGGTGTCACACACCCCACGTTGTCACTACTCCAATGAAATCATAGATACGAAAAGACAACGGTGGTCAACGGGGTGCGTACGACATGGTGCACTTAGCTTTATCTCTGCTGCTGCTGCTTAGCCGGTATGCTGGTTAGTCGGTTCGCTGGTTAGCCGGTCCGCTGGTTAGCCGGTTCGCTGGTTAGCCGGTCCGCTGGTTAGCCGGTCTCCTGGTTAGCCGGTCTCCTGGTTAGCGTAGCTTCAACAGTTCCCGCCAGAGTCAGCCGTGCAGATGTTACAGGAACGTAACGAAGCGAGGCGAACGAAGGCTGCAAACAGAAAGCATCGGTGCACTAAACATGTCAGCTACCCCTCACCCACCACCTTAAAACATGTCATCTTTAAATATCTCATCGAGCACGTGGGCCTGCACAAAACGGACTTTTTACAACAACAAAACAGTCATTTTCCGTCCTTCTCTCCCTATCTGCAAAAACCATATACAGATTAGTATTTTAGCGTCACAGAGAGTAAATTATGCGCTAACCTGGAAAGAACAACAGAGAGTATTTCATTCCACAACACAGACTCATCAACAGCGTTAAATAATGATTTATTACCTCAAAAGCCTATGATTGTACTCTCAATGGAAGCAAAGTCCGCCTCCTCCCTGGAGCAGCCTCTGTTCGTCAACAGTGACCAAAAACCTCCAGAACCCCTTGTCGAATCCTTATGCGAAAGCCATCGCCGACGAAGGAATGTTGACGACTTGTCCTCAGCAAAATAGTGGCAGTGAGAAAGGAAAAACTAGTGGAAGCTCCCCTAGAGTGCCGAATACAATATTCGGTGAAAAACCATCATACTCTAGAAACTGTGTATTAGATCCTTCCCCTTCTGCCGCTGGGTGTCAAGTGCGCCGTTCTTGTGTCTCTCTCAGACAACCTAGCCAATAACACGTGACTGACCTTGTCACAAAACCAGTCCAGCTATACACAATTCTGCCTCCCAAGCAGAAAAAAGACACGAGAAACTTAATCCCTGAAAATCCCGTGCGCGCTGTCAGCGAAAAACCGTCAGCCCTATGACAGCAAAAACCCCCCACTGTGAAACTCGTGCGCTACAAAACATCCGTGCTGATTGAGCACTGTCAGCAAACTCTGCTGTAGCCCAATATCACGTACAGGCGCTTTCTATCATAATCGACCAAGAACAGGCACTCCACTGAGTGACACTTTCTTGGTCTCTGTCACCCGATCGTGACACGTGGCTATAAATTGATTCGACCTTTGCACTTTTACAGTGAGGACAACTTACGGGTGCAAGGAAAGCGTTGTGGACAGTGCAGTGACCTTCTAAAAATAGCCTAACGGGAATATCTGAAGCTGCTTGTCATACCGTAGCGCGCCACACGAAGGAAGGGAGATAAACGCTCATAACAGTGGAGAAGATAAGGAAGAGTTACTGGGAATGGATCTACAGAAAAACCAAAATCGGTTCAGCGCTGCGCGCTGAGAGCACGTGTTGAAAATTCTCATCGACCAGGTTGTGTCCGGGGTCTACCTGAATATGCCCACCAAATTTGAAGCAGATCCATCGAGAACTTTGGCCGTGCATCGCGAACACACATACACACACACACAGACAGACACAAGTCGTATATATATATATATATATATAAGTCTCTGCTGACTTTCAATTGTTTCTTTCACAATTTCTGATGTTTTATATATATATATATATATATAAAAATAGATAGATATACAGCCGCACTCGCCTAAACGAAACACGCTAAAAGCAAAAAACTCGGATATATATCTAAAACCAAAACCAATTCCCGCCAGACCGCCCTCTTTGTAAGACTATTTCTAATTCGGATAAGCCAAACTCTGTCAAAAAATAGCTAACTAAGAAATACACGTGTCACGTGATGCGACGTTGAAATCCTTGCCAGCATGTTCCAAACAACTGTTGCAGTGTTCAAAAACGAGTGGCTCTCATACAAACCTCTTTGTAAAGAGCAAATCTACCTGAGGAATGTATGTGCTCATTTTGAGCGAGTGGTGAAGATCAAACCACAAACCCCCCGCGGGTTAGGGGGAAGAATTTACCCGATGCTCCCCAGCATGTCGTAAGAGGCGACTAACGGATTCTGTTTCTCCTTTTACCCTTGTTAAGTGTTTCTTGTATAGAATATAATCAATTTTTGTAAAGATTTTAGTCACTGAGCAGTATGTAAGAAATGTTAAGTCCTTTGTACTGGAAACTTGCATTCTCCCAGTAAGGTAATATATTGTACTACGTTGCAAGCCCCTGGGGCAAATTTTTGATTAGTGCTTTTGTGAACAAGAAACAATTGACAAGTGGCTCTATCCCTCCCCTCTCCCCCCTTTCCCCGTCGCGATATAACCTTCGTGGTTGAAAACGACGTTAAACACCAAATAAAGAAATTAAGAAAGAATCAAACCACAATAAACATGCAGCGAAACAAAACATTTGCCTACAATCTATGTTTACGGAGATTTGATCTTGATTTATGACCACAGAGACAAATTGTCTAATTTTGTTTCTTTTCTTTCTTAAATGGAGAGGGTTTCATTAAACATTACATTTATTATGATTTACTTGGAATCCTTTTAACAAAAGCGTAGTTGCTTGTGGACACTTTGGTTTTGTTTCTGAGATGTCTCACTGTTTTTACCATTTATTGTTACAGTTGGCTTTGAGGTATTAATAAAGCTCCACTGAAGAAAGCACTTGTAACTTGTCACTGTTTTGATCTAATTTATTTAAACACACACACACACACACACACACACACACACACACACACACAGAAACATTCCAAGTGATTTTACAACTTGTCCTGAAAAAAACTCGCTTAAGCCGAACTGCAGGGTAATTTATCCGGAAAGGTTTGGCTTATCCAAACTCGCATATATGCACAAACTCGGATAAGCGAAACGATTTTTCATTCCCCGGGCGAGTTCGGCTTAAGCGTGTTTGACTGTATATATATATATATTTTTGTGTGTGTGTGTGTTTTTTGTTTTTGTTTTTTTTTTTTGGGGGGGGGGTTCAATTTGATGATTAATCTATTGCTTTGCTGTATATGTTAAGCCCATTCCACACCCCCATGCCCCAAGTGGATCCCTTGTGATGAGTTATAATATAACCTTGAAACTGTGATTAACCCTGACAATGGAATACGGTTGCCTTAATGGCGGGGTTAAACGATCATACACAAACGAGTTTTGTCCGAAAACTTTGAACCTACGTCGGAATTGTACCCATGAAGGGAGAGAAAAAAGAAAAAACTGTTTTGTTTTTTTAAACTATGGTTGACCGTTACATCAGTTGACTTGAATCAGGATACAGTATATCAGTATCTCTTCGTACATAGGCAATGTGTGAAGATGAACTAATTGAACCAGGGCTGGGATGGAGAATGTTACGGACTTGATAGTTATAGGGAAAATAGAACAGTGGAACTTTTGCTTAGATTAACTTTTACAATATTACTGATTGTGAGAATGAATTAATAAAATCCTTTTTTTATACTTGGACCTTCATCTGGATGCACAACAACAACAACGATGATGACCTTTGGGTTGTCAGAACACCCCCTTTCCCCATGTACAATGTAGTAGTAAATAAATCCAAAATTGGTTTAAAAATCCAAAATTGTTTTCTGATAATAGAAACTGCATGGTCCTTATTGTAAAGCAATTGCTGTGCGGTCTATTGGCTGAACGGTACGTGTGGGCTAGAGAGAGAGAGAGAGAGAGAGAGAGAGAGAGAGAGAGAGAGAGAGAGAGAGAGAGAGAGAGAGGCCGCACGGCGAGACAGACAAGCAGTTAAAGGCAGAGATGTCCGAGCAATCGCGAATGCGTCGTAACGCCGAAACTGAAAATACATTGGAGCTTTTGCGACACCCTCCCTGTCTCGGACTGCCGATTACATACAGAAAACAAGACACTGGCCTAGTGGTCACAACGCGTACAAAACCGCGGTGGCGCTGGAAACAATGCGGTTATCGTTTGGATCAAAAATAATTTTAAAAAATTTTTAAAAAAAAGTCTGATTACAATTATTTTGTTATGAATTAAGCTTGATTTATTTTCGGTTAATTAGAAGTGTTGTGTCTCATTACATATATCTTTTTTGTCGTGTTTATTGCAATTTTTATTTATTTTATTCATGTAACCCTAGGTTTTTTAAAAAATAAATATTGACTTGACTTGATGCGTTAGTTGAACGGTACACATCAAGTTACAGAGCAGACCGTGTGCCGATTACATCTCATCTTTTGCTAGGGTAGGAACCTAATGTTTTGCCAATACCGTGTGCATGTGCATCCTACTTCAAAGCTACAAACCAAATTTCAGCTCAATCAACAGAACGACAAACAGACAGACAGAGTGAAACCTCTACACCACCATTTAAAGGGGCAAGTGTAACACCACCATTTAAAGGGGGAAGTGTAACACCACCATTTAAAGGGGGAAGTGTAACACCACCATTTAAAGGGGAAAGTGTAACAACATCATTTAAAGGGGGAAGTGTAACAACATCATCCAACAACAACAAAACATTGTTACCGGGAAGGTGAGGTCGACATCCCAGGGGAAGGCCTGAGGGAAGGCGGAGATGTTGCCGTTGTATGTCACACGTGACGCGTCCCTCTTGGCGCCTTGACCCAGTTTGAACAGGCGCCACCCGGCGCACGAATATCGTCCGTTCCCTGGTCATCACATAATAATACTGAAGAGTTAGTTGGTACTTTGGCAAATTTCGTTTTAAGTTGGGGAACACGCACACACTAAGACTAGCCTCCTTCAAACATCTCTCCCCCCCCCCCCCCCGACCACACACACACACTCTCTCTCTCTCTCTATTTTAAAATGCAACTTTAAAACAAGTCGCGTAAGGCGAAATTACTACATTTAGTCAAGCTGTGGAACTCACAGAATGAAACTGAACGTAGTCCGCCGCTAGTGCAAAAGGCAGTGAAAGTGACGAGCCTGTTTGGCGCGGCAGCGGTTGCGCTGTGCTTCATAGCACGCTTTACTGTACCTCTCTTCGTTTTAACTTTCTGAGCATGTTTTTAATCCAAACATATCATATCTATATGTTTTTGGAATCAGGAACCGACAAGGAATAAGATGAAATAGTTTTTGAATCGATTTCGGAAATTTAATTTTGATCATAATTTTTATATTTTTAATTTTCAGAGATTGTTTTTAATCCAAATATAACATATGTATATGTTTTTGGAATTAGAAAATGACGAAGAATAAGATGAAATTGTTTTTGGATCGTTTAATAAAAAAATAATTTTAATTACAAGTTTCCGATTTTTAATGACCAAACTCACTCATTAGTTTTTAAGCCACCAAGCTGAAATGCAATACCAAACCCCGGCCTTCGTCGAAGATTGATTTGCCAAAATTTCAATCAATTTAATTGAAAAATGAGGGTGTGACAGTGCCGCCTCAACTTTTACAAAAAGCCGGATATGACGTCATCAAAGGTATTTATCGAAAAAAAGAAAAAAACGTCCGGGGATATCATACCCAGGAACTCTCATGTCAAATTTCATAAAGATCAGCCCAGTAGTTTAGTCTGAATCGCTCTACACACACACACACACACACACACACACACACACACACACACACCACGACCCTCGTCTCGATTCCCCCCTCTATGTTAAAACATTTAGTCAAAACTTGACTAAATGTAAAAAGAATACTACTGTTCGGATATTCAATGAAACCGTGGTGTGGCGCACACACAGGGACGAATCTTCTTTGCCCCCTCCCTACCCCACCACCACTCTCTCTCGCACTCTCTATTTTAAAATGCAACTTTAAAAATGAGAACACCACTGTTCGGATATTCAAGGAAACCGTGGTGTGACTTACCTAGCATCTTGTTGTACTCCTCCTTGACGATGTTGACAGGTGCAGCGCAGGTGAGGTAAGGTGTGGTGAACCCCACACGACCAGACACCTCAGCCAGGCGGTCCCATCGCATGGCGCCTGTCGTGCCTAGGGCTTTACAGCAAAAAGAGTCTGAGAATATTAAAAAACCGAAGGAGATTTGTTCTCACTAAGGCAAGGATAGCAAACATGCGTCAACGTTTTCGCCTATGAAGGCTTTTTCAAAACAAAACGTTCAATAGTAAAGTCCACCCTGCCTTGGCGATCGCCTCTCGATCACGACCACCTGCCATTTAGACTCGCCGCAAATGATCCCAACGAGTTTGTTTTTGATTTTCTCACGTGTGCATACCATGTAAATGAGGTCGGGACAAATTTTAGTCTGGCTTAGACCAACTTTCCACTGCTCATAATTACAAATTCACCGAGACAAACTTCATTCACGTAACACTTTTTTGTTTGATTGTTGAAAACTTACTCATGACACTGAGGTCAGAGATCAGTTGCATTTTTGAAAAGATGCGACTCAACACTCCGACCTCAGTCGGTGACACAGCAGCGCAAGGTTTGTGTTTATTTATTTTTGTGTCGTTCTTTAAGCAACCGCTTTCCTTTTTTCTTTGGAAACTAATATTTAAGCTCAAAAGTAAATGGCGCAATGTTCACAGTAAATCATGAATGAATGATTTCCAAGTCGATTGAAATGGTTGGAAGTTCGAAAGAAAATCGATTCAAAGCGACGGAGCTGTCGGGAAGTTTGAGGTAGAAGACACGTAATTACATAATATAGGATAAACAGATTACTACATGGCTTGCTGTGTCTACCAGGTTTATAATATAGAAGAAAAAAAAGAGAGAAAAAAAGTTCACTTTCGCTTGTGTTTCAATATTTTAAAAAGCAACGAGTGTAAACCTGGTATGACACAGCAAGCCATGTATTATCTATATATATATATATATACGACTAGTGTCTGTCTGTCTGTCTGTCTGTCTGTCTGCCTGTCTGTCTGTGCGCGATGCACGGCCAAAGTTCTCGATGGATCTGCTTCAAATTTGGTGGGCATATTCAGGTACACCCGGGACAAAACCTGGTCGATGAGATATTTCAACACGTGCTCTCAGCGCGCAGCGCTGAACCGATTTTGTTTTTTGTGCTGAACCGATTTTGGTTTTTTTGTCTGGATCCACTACCAGTAACTCTTCCTTATCTTCTGCAGTGTTTTTAGCGGGTTAGGGGGAAGAATTTACCCGATGCTCCCCAGCATGTCGTACGAGGCGACTAACGGATTCTGTTTCTCCGTTTACCCTTGTTAAGTGTTTCTTGTATAGAATATAGTCAATGTTTGTAAAGATTTTAGTCAAGCAGTATTGTAAGAAATGTTAAGTCCTTTGTACTGGAAACTTGCATTCTCCCAGTAAGGTCATATATTGTACTACGTTGCAAGCCCCTGGAGCAATTTTTTTATTTGTGCTTTTGTGAACAAGAAACAATTAACAAGTGGCTCTATCCCATCTCCCCCCTTTCCCCGTCGCGATATAACCTTCGTGGTTGAAAACGACGTTAAACACCAAATAAAGAAAGAAAGAAAATCTAGAACTATCACTTAAACATATTCCAAAAATGCATGATGTAACTAAAGTTGGTGTCTAACATGTACCTCACATATTCTTCTTTTTGCTGCATTAAAGTGATGATTGAAAACATAGCTCACAGTGCCGGTATTCAAAGACTTCTTGAAAAATGTTGCTGTCAGAAACCATAACCTGCATTCAAAGCTGTTTTTATTGATATGAAATGCACCCAAGCACACACTTAGTGTAATAGACATGTGGACTGGTTTATGCTTAGTGCACCTTGTGATTTTGGTGGCTCTGCATGTAAATAATGACGGAAATAGATCAACTCAACATCTTATCAGAGCTGTAACAGGCAAGTAATACGTTTTGTATCCTTGTGTTTTCGAACTAGTAACTTTGAATGGATCTATTTTCGTCATTTTCACACGCAGAGCACCTACATTGGCGTGCTACTGTTAATATTGGAACGACAAGACATAACTTTATCCTGCTGACTCACACCACAGTTTCTCGTCGTTCCTGTATTCTTCTGGTGGGTCTTTCTCGGCATACACGTCGTTCAGGTAAAACTGGCCCCCCTCCTGAAATGAAAGGGTGAAAAATTATGGAATGTGGGATATGTGCATTATTCTGTTCAGTTCTATAAATAGCTAAACGCGGTGCTCCCTGGAAGTTCCGAACCCATTGGTACACGAGGAGATGGTTTTATTACTGAGCAGTGGCTCTTTGCATGTGGCTCGCTTTTTCTTCCCCATGCTGGGAAAGGAGTAAAACTGTTTTCTGCTACTGCAAGAGATAAAGTTGTCAGAGTATGAGGAGTCATTATTGATTACAATCGTTCAAGAATACCTCTCAGAGACTAAGAGAATGTGAGGGAGACTGTGTGTGTCAGTGTACGTGCGTGTGTGAGCGCGTGCGTGCATGTGTGTGTGTGTCATGTGTGTGTGAATGTGTGCGCGAATGTGTGCTTGTATATGTGCGTGTACGCATGCATATGTGTGTTCGTGAGTGCGTGCTTTTGTGTTTGCGTAAGGACACGGAAGTTCTTGCATGCATGCATAAACAAGAACTCTACTAAATTGAATGTTACCTGCATGATTTCTACCTAACTGAACGATACCTGCATGAACTCTACCAAATTGAATGATACCTGCATGAACTCTACCTAATTGAATATTACCTGCATGAACTTTATCAAATTGAACGATACCTGCATGACCTCTACCAAATTGAATGTTACCTGCATGACCTCTACCAAATTGAATGTTACCTGCATGACCTCTACCAAATTGAATGTTACCTGCATGACCTCTACCAAATTGAATGTTACCTGCATGACCTCTACCAAATTGAATGTTACCTGCATAAACTCTACTAAATTGAATGTTACCTGCATAAACTCTACCAAATTGAATGTTACCTGCATAAACTCTACCAAATTGAATGTTACCTGCATAAACTCTACCAAATTGAATGTTACCTGCATAAACTCTACCAAATTGAATGTTACCTGCATAAACTCTACCAAATTGAATGTTACCTGCATAAACTCTACCAAATTGAATGTTACCTGCATAAACTCTACCAAATTGAATGTTACCTGCATAAACTCTACCAAATTGAATGTTACCTGCATAAACTCTACCAAATTGAATGTTACCTGCATAAACTCTACCAAATTGAATGTTACCTGCATGAACTCTACCAAATTGAATGTTACCTGCATAAACTCTACCAAATTGAATGTTACCTGCATAAACTCTACCAAATTGAATGTTACCTGCATAAACTCTACCAAATTGAATGTTACCTGCATAAACTCTACCAAATTGAATGTTACCTGCATAAACTCTACCAAATTGAATGTTACATGCATGAACTCTACCAAATTGAATGTTACCTGCATGAACTCTACCAAATTGAATGTTACCTGCATAAACTCTACCAAATTGAACGTTACCTGCATAAACTCTACCAAATTTAATGTTACCTGCATAAACTCTACCAAATTGAATGTTACCTGCATAAACTCTACCAAATTGAACGTTACCTGCATAAACTCTACCAAATTTAATGTTACCTGCATAAACTCTACCAAATTGAATGTTACCTGCATAAACTCTACCAAATTGAATGTTACCTGCATGAACTCTACCAAATTGAATGTTACCTTCAAGAGGTTGTAGGCATGTGTGAAGGCAGCGTCCTTGTTAGGCACTAAGCAGAACACGCCATTTGAGCTGGAACAATCGATGAAGAAAATAAATAGGAGAAAAGTTGAATCTTTCTTTATTTGGTGTTTAACGTCGTTTTCAACCGTTCAAGGTTATATCGCGACGGAGAAAAGTTGAATGAAGTCATTATATTGGGGTGTGTGTGTGTGTGTGTGTGTGTGTGTGTGTGTGTGTGTGTGTGTGTGTTTGTGTGTGTGGTTGTATGTAAGAACACGCACACGTCGGACAAACTGACAGGCAATACTGATAATATAATATATACACACACACTCATCGGACTGATAGACAGACATTGATGCAACCGCACATACAAAAAGAACACATACACACACAAACATCGCGCGAACAGACAGGCGGACATACGAGAGACACTGACACTAATTTTATTGTGTAGGCCAAGGAGTCACTCACAATAATGATACACTCAGGAGAATGACGAGTCACACACACACACACACACACACACACACACACACACACACACACACACACACATATATAAAAAATATATATAGACTTTAACTCACACGACAATATCAAAGCTGTTGGGTGCAAAGCCTAGCTTGTCCAGTGTTTCGATGTTACCAACTTTGAACTCAAAGTTTGGTTTGTCGTATCCCCACAGTTTGGCGTGGAAGTCGGATTGTTGCTTGGCTGTGTCAATCTACAGAGAGATAAAAAAAAAATAAAGCAAGTTTTAGTTTAAAAACGAAGTAAGGGCCGATCTCTACAAAAATATCTAGCATCACCAGGCACAAAGCCTACAATGAAAAATGAAAAGTCGGAAGATCCATTATGGTAGGCATGGTGACACAGAGTGATGAATAGAACTAAAATGTACAAGACAGCAGCAACTCTGTATCTCTTGAGGTACCGTTCTTCTCATGCAACACTTCATGTCACGTAGGGGAAGGGCCCCTAATATGGACCACTTTTTGTTTCATGCTAATAACTAGCTTGTTTTCTTGCGAAGAAGTTTCATTTTGTGTTTGGTAGTCCTTCTCTCTTAAGTTAAGCGTTAGGCCTAATTAGAGTGAAATAGCTTTGATAGACATTTAGCAAAAATTAAATACAGAACAATTCACAAAGGGTCCATATTAGGAGCCTGGGCGCAGTTTGCAGTAGAAACTAGGGGTCAACACTGCTAAACTCTAACAAATACGGTCTTACCTGTCATATATAGCAATTTCTGTGTGATAACATCTTCGGCTGTGGACAGAAACGATTCCGTTTTAGGCGGCAAATTTAGAGTGAACCCTGCCAAAAGTGAGAAAAAAAATAGAAAAAGCCTAACGGTTTAAAGGTTTGTGTTTCTGCAACTGTTTTGACATGTGCAAGTTATCCAGAGAGGGTGAATACAGCCAATGAAATTGTTTTGAGCGCTCTAGCGCCGCTAGTTTGTCAGAACAGGAGGTGGTCCATATTAGGAGCCGGTCCATATTAGGAGCCCTTCCCCTACCATAGATCTGTCCCGGCTTTTAGGTGGAATAAGAGCATCTTTCAATAACATAATCAACACCGCCACCACCAACAAGAACCACTAAAACAACAACTACAACAACAATAAACTGTTACCAGTCCGTCCGACATGTCAACGCCGAAGACAGATCCCTTGGGTCCCACCAGCTTGCTCAGGATGAAAACGAGGCTGCCGGAACCACAGCCAATGTCAAGGACACGTTTCCCTTCCAGCTTCTCTGGGATGTTGATTCCTGACCCATAGTAGCTGCACATGATGACAGACACGTGACAACTCAGCGATAGAGAAATTTGAACATCAGTGTGACTTGGAATAATAGCCCTTGAAAAGTAAATATTCGCCGTAATGGCTTCAGATTTACTGGCCGATGTGAATGCGTAATATATTGTGTAAAAACTTCCATCTCACACGGCAGAAATTAATATGTAAAGCGCTTAGAGAACGTCAAGCGCTATATAAATCTCCCATATAAATAAATAATAAAGGCACACTCCTTCTCGCGTAAACGGTTCGACCCACCATCTCAGATCTGGTCTGGTTTACATACAGGTCCCACCAAGCATGCAAAACAGACATGCTGAAAACAAGATCTTACTCTCATAACTTTTTTGCTGTATTGTTGAACATCACTTAAACACTAATAATTAGGCTTGTTGACCACACTGAAAAGCCTAAAAATGTTTACGAAATTTGGATTTCTCATTGAATACACACCCTTCATTTGGAGAATTGATTTTCATACTAATAACAACCAGGGCCGGACTACCGGGGGGGTTATGGGGGTTGCGCAACCCCCCCCCTAGCCTAAACATGTACCTTACTTATTTAATTTTTTTTATTATTGCTTATTTTATGCCGTTTCATGCAAGGAGCGACCATTTTCCTATCTCAGAATATGACCTACCCATCAGCTTCAGGGGGCTTCGCCCCCTGACCCCCTCAACGAGGGAGGGGGGGGGGGGGGTTCTAGGGTTTCCAGACCCCCCCCCCAGGCAAAAAATAAAAATATTGAATGAGGTATGCATTTCTTTATTTTACATTGAGTTTCAATTTTTGGGGTATTAATCAGTGACAAAATCTGCTGCCTGAAACTGGTAATGATCATCCTCAGAATGCACCAGATTGCACCATTTTGCATCCTTTTTTTCAAAATTTTCCGGGGGGGCATGCCCCCGGACCCCCCTAGCAAGCTAGGCGCTTCGCGCCGTCGGCTCGGCGCTTCGCGCCTTCACACCCATATCTTCACAATATACTTTTGAAAAAAAACACCCATAAAATGAACTGATCCGCCCCTGCCGCCAGGGGGGACATCCCCCTGGGCCATCACTAGCAACCCCCCCCCTCCTCTTCGCCTAGTCCGGCCCTGACAACAATACTTTTAGTACTACGACACGATAACGATGATCACCACTACCTCCATACAACATCATCACCACCACTACAACAAATGCCGAATACCAACACCACCACGTCCACCACAATCGTACAACAACCAACACAGCTACTGCTGCTACTACTACTGCTACTACACATACTGCTACTACTATAGCCGCTACTAATGCTACAACTACTGTCGCTACCACTACTACTACTGCTTCTATTACTATTAATACTGCTGCTGCTACAACTACAACTTTTTCTACTACTGCTGCTGCTACTACTACTGACTACTACCACTAGTACTACCACTAGTACTACTACTACCACTACTATTACCACTACTACCACTCCTACTACCACTACTACTACTATTACCAATACTACCACGACCACTACTAATACCACTACTACCACGACCACTAGTGGCACTACTACCACGACCACCACCACTACCATCCCTACTACCACTACTACTAGCACTACTACTTCCACTACCACTACTACTACTACTACTACTACTACCACTACCACCACGGCAACGACCACGACCCTCATCACAACAAATCAACGTACCGCTTTTTGATTTCTTCACTGAGTTGATTGTAAATGTCCGTCTGGTCCTTGGTGAGGTCCGCGTCGTTGAGACGGCAGAGAAAGTTGACCTCCGTGTTCAGCTTGTTGTAGAAATCACGCACCATGCAGGACAGGGGGTGAAGGTCAGACATCTTGAAGGTCAAGGTTGCTAGCTACCTTACTGCTATCTGCAAAACTGAAATAGTAAACTGAGGACTGAACGTCAATGGCACGTAACTCCTTACCGTGTAGGCTAAACAGATCGGCTCAACATCCCAGACCTCGCCAGGCTTTTACTCGAGATAATTAAGACTATCCCTCCGCTTTGTCACAAACCAAAAGTCAACACCCTAACTGCTTGCTGTGGTGAGTTGGGAATTTTTTTTTTTTTTTGGGGGGGGGGGGGGATAATAAACTGATCAAGTTAAAGTTAAAAAAAAAACACAAGTGGATTTAACGGACTGAATTCACCAAAACCAATCCCATTGAGCACAGAGAACACCCATACCGTTGATTAATGGTATGCGACCAAGTGGAGAGATGGTTTTATCCCATGCAAAATCCTGACCAAAAACTGAGACAGTGAGCTGAACTGTTTTTAAGGAGAGGATTGTACATGGGAGAAAAAGACAAAGTGTCCATGATTGACTCTCCAAACCCTATTGTGATGGGTGTTAGTCGAATCGAAGCAAAGATGATCTTCTACTGCAGCGTAGCAGTAGATCTTTGGTCGAAGGCACTTCTTCTTCTTCTTCTTCTTCTTCTTCTTCTTCTTCTTCTTCGTTCATGGGCTTAGACTCCCACGTTCACTCATGTTTTCAGCACGAGTGGATTTGTACGTGTATGACCGTTTTTACCCCGCCATTCGGGCAGCATACGCCGATTTCGGGGGAGGCATGGTGGGTATTTTCGTGTTTCGAACTCTGACATGGATTACAGGATCTTTTCCGTGCGCACTTCTTCTTCTTCTTCTTCTTCTTCTGCGTGCATGGGCTGCAACGGCGTACACTCGTCTCTTGCACAAGCAGGTTTTTACGTGTATGGCCGTTTCGCCCCAGACTTTTAGGCACCCATACTCCGATTCTTGGGGAAGTCGTGTTTTATAACCATTCAAACTCTGACATGGATTACATATACAGGATCGTTTCTGTGCGTAATTGGTCTGACCACACTGTCTATTCATACGGGGTACTCTGCATTTAAAGGCACAGTCAGCAGGGCCGGATCGGGGGAGGGGGGGGGGAGGGGGGGTCCTGGGTTCCGGGACCCCCCCCCCCCCCCTGGCCATCCGATGTACCTCTCCGAGAGAAAAAAACAATATGTGGACTTTTTAAGCTCTTCCCCCAACTTCCTTAGTTTATTTGGTCTTCTAAAACTATTTCAAATTATGAACAACATCAAGTCGACAACGGCCTGCCCTCCCCGTTATAAGTCCATCATCATAGGCCACAAGTCAAGTCACACGCTACACTATCACTAGTATTATGTAATAGTATCAGAGAACCGATTGCAACAAGATATCATCTGCGCTATCGGGGAACCGATGTTTCAGAAAGGGACTGTACTGCACACTGTGAGATCATTGAGTGCTCGCCCCTATGAATTAGTATAGTGTCATTGTTCACCATACAACATCTCTCATACCACTTCTTAACCGGCACGGTTGGTCTAGTGGTAAGGCGTCCGCCCCGTAATCGGGAGGTCGTGGGTTCGAACCCCAGCCGGGTCATACCTAAGACTTTAAAATTGGCAATCTAGTGGCTGCTCCGCCTGGCGTCTGGCATTATGGGGTTAGTGCTAGGACTGGTTGGTCCGGTGTCAGAATAATGTGACTGGGTGAGACATGAAGCCTGTGCTGCGACTTCTGTCTTGTGTGTGGCGCACGTTATATGTCAAAGCAGCACCGCTCTGATATGGCCCTTCGTGGTCGGCTGGGCGTTTAGCAAACAAACAAACAAACAAACTTCTCCTTTGTATTCTAGATGTAATCATTGCTTGTTTGCTTGAATTTAAGTATTCAAAGTAAAGAGTCCTGTCAGACTTATTTACTTTAGGATTATTCCACTGAACCACTATGCTAAATGAATATCTGAAGTATTTGTTACTGTTGAAAATGTGTAATTTTGATTCCCAGTTGCAAGGAAAGACCAAAAAATGACCTCAGGAATAGAAATGTTGAATTTTTATAAGGCCGGAGCATAACATAACATCGAATATGCGAATATATGTTAGGTTATTGACCAAGGCGAAGTGTCCATTTCAGCTTAACTTTTTCTACAGTTTAAAATTGTAGGTTTTCATAAGATTTTAGGCAAGAGTGTGTGTGTATGTCTTATGTCTGTCTGCTTCACTTATCCTCGTACCTGTCTGTCACCCTGTCCAATCTTATGGGAGTAGGGGTGTCTGGTATTTTAGGGACTTTTGACTATTAACATGACCCTTAACAAACATATATCTTTAGTCTGTAGAGCAGCTTATTTTGAGCTTCGTAAGATCAGCACCATTCGCCACACACTCTCCTCTCAAACAACTAACACTCTTGTCTGTGCCTTTGTTCTTTCTAAACTCGACTACTGCAACTCTCTTCTCTCTGGCTGTCCTCTGTATCTCCTGCATAAACTACAAAAAGTCCAAAACTCGGCAGCACCCCTCATTCTGAAAGCACGAAAACGAGATCACGCAACGCCACTTCTTCGCACACTGCACTGGTTACCTATTCAAGCCCGCATTGACTACAAACTGTCCACCCTCTGCTTTAACTTCTTTTCTGGCTCGTCTCCTGCTTACTTCTCTGAACTCCTCACCGTCTATTCTCCAGCAAGACAACTCCGTGCCTCTTCTGACTGTCGCATCCTCACCATTCCACACACCAAAACCAAAACATACGGACAACGCACTTTTACTTTCTGCGCACCCACACACTGGAATTCTCTCCCCTTTCACATCCGCCACTCTCAGTCACCCCAAGCATTCAAACGAGCACTTAAAACGCACCTCTTCAAGAAATACAACCCCTGATTTTGTTTTCTCAGTCCATCAGTAGGCTACATGTAGTGTATTTGTTGTTTTAGTGATAATGTGATAATGTGTATACACATTTAGGGCTGTTTTTCAGTATTAATAACATGTTCTGTTTGATTAAGGGTATTCAGCTGGTATTTCCTTGTTTTTACTACCTATTTTATTCATGTTTTTATTACTTAATTAGTGGAAGAATCTGTTGTAATGTATGTTTGATGGTGTATGCTTTTAATCAAGCGTTGCTGACTATGAATGTAGATGTAAATGCTTGTATAACTGTGTTTGAATTTTAAATGTGTCAAGCGCAAAGAGCATAATTGTAAAGTTATGATGTTGCGCTATATAAATGCTCATTTATTATTATTATTATTATTTAAGTTATTGAGACATCCCAGTGCACTAAGGGATTTATAGAGCAAATCGAGAAAATTCATTATTGAACGAAGCGCATAGCGCTGAGTTCAATAATTATTTTCGAGATTTGCTCTATAAATCCCTTAGTGCACTGGGATTGTTTCAATAACGATATTGTCAGTACCGCCATAGAAAAAAGAAGATTCCAAACGCACACTTTGCTACGCGCATTTGAATAGGTATAACTGTGTGGTCAGGTCGTGTACAGTAAGATCTACTTTTGTGTGGGCCGGTGTCTCAAGTGTGTCGTGCTTTCGTCACACGCATTTTAATTTCTGTTGGTAAATTCCAGTGTAGTGTTAAAGCTGAACAGTGATGATCTTTCAGAGAGACCTCATTTGAACTCTGAGAAAGGACTCTGCTCTTCATTATTTGCGATTCGAAACCTTCAGTCGAGCGTCGATGGATTGACTGTGCGGAGTGACTCCCCTTGAATTGACTACCCCACGACACGAAGGACTCGACTGTTCGCACATTTTCAAAATAAATGTGGCATATATCTCGTGTTGTATCTTCACTCATCGGGGAGTCTGATACTAAATATGAACGGTAAGAATGCTCTGAACCCTACACGTATTATATCCCCATCGTTTTTTCGTTCACATTTGCCCAACATGTTAATTTGCTGAGCGGGGTTTATGTCGTCTGCTACTGCTAGGCTAGAACAATCGAACCACTGCAGTCTGCACTGTCACTGAGTCTGCACGAATAAGGCAGCCTGGTAATAAGTCTTATAATTATATGGTAAGAACGTTCTGAACCCTACACGTTTTCGATTACGATTGTTCTTGCCTTGAAATAATAATTCGGAAACCATTCATTTACTGAACTGATGCAGTCGTATTTCAGTGTAGTCTGCTAGAGTCGATCGAATCAGTCTTCCAAATGCTGTGTACGTTATCGGAATAACACTTGTGTTTTCTGTTAGCCGCTGGGAATTGTATACTAACTCATCATTTGGAAATGTGGATGATAAGCTACATGCCACTAACACGGCATATTATGAGAAGAATCTATGCAAGTCGGCGAAAATGAGATGAAACACAGCGGCTTCTAGTTTTAGATCACTGGCACTGGCACAGGCACATGCAATCTGTCAGAAAAAAAACCCACTTCTGCTTTAATTGAGAAGCAGGGAATTTATGGTCATTTGGTATTGTGGAGAATATAAGCTACATGTCATTAATTAATTCTGAGGATGAGAGTACAGTCTCGCTTTGGCAAAGGGCGTAAGAATACGCTCTGTGGAAAAGTTAGCGCACTCCAAGAGTGCGCTAACAGATTTAAGCGCATCGCCATTAGCCAATCAACTGGTTCACATCAGTCATGTGACACCAGTACTTACTGACAATTATTATTATTGTAGGGTGGAAGTTAAAAAATAATCTATTATTTGTATTATTACTTAAGAGTATACATTATACATGATACCACCACCATCATTACTCCCCCCCCCTCTCTCTCTCTCTCTCTCTCTTTCTTTTTATCAGTATTGTAATCTGCATGTTATGTTATGCTCCGGCCTTACTTGTAGTCGAACGGTATGCTATATGTCCGTCTGTCGGTTATGTCCTAATGTTGTATATATATACTATGTCTTGTATACTTGCCATTTACATATTTATTATACATGTTGAAGGATGAATGATGATACATTGTAGACGGATGCATGTTATTGATTAAAAGCCCAACAATGATGTGCTTGGCAAATAAAAAAAATATTGAATTTTTTTTTTTTTAAAAAGACCTCACAAATGCAACATTTTCTCGGCTTCAAGGAGGCTTGCAGACCCCCCAGCGGGGCGTTGCCCCTGCACCCCACAGGGGCCTCGGCGTTCCCTGGACCCCTGCCTTCAGTTGGAACCCTCCCCCCCCCCCCCCCTCAAACGAACTTGGTCCGGCCCTGGTCAGCCTCCCGTAAACCATCACAGACACTGTCAGGCTTTTACACACAGTACAAACACCCTTTCATTTAAACACTCGCCGCTTGAGAACATCTTAGGTGCCTTCCGTAAAGAGCGAGCAATTTTCAAAGAATACTTTTGCGTGGTTTATCTTACCCCTGAGCCATCGTGAATCCGTGTGATCCAGTTTCCTTTCTTTCACAATTTAGTCAGTTTGTGATTTCAATGCGACTCGCTGTAAGCTTATCTGCAATAGCACGGTATTGTGTATCTCTAAATCTTAAACGCAACAAACGTCTGCGAGTCACACGAACCAGAGCCGTCGCGGTTGACCGTTCAGAGGAACTGGCGCTATGCAGAACCGTCTTCTGCTACGAGAAAGACGTTTTGCGTGACACGTTTCCGGGCTTTTCCTTTTTCAAACTTTCAAAACTTCGAATTGTACTGATCTTGTCTTAATGAAAAAAGAATTCTTTTATGATTTAAGAATGTTTGTGTAACAAGCTGTCAATTTATTATTTAGATTTTAAAAAGTTAGGTCTAGCACCACAACGATCACCTGATTGTCCGTTCGAATAGTCCCGGCACGAACATAAATTCATTGAAAATGTCTCACTCTCGACAGAAAGCAGCCAGGGTCCGTATGCATGAACAGGAAGTCAGAAACACTGGAAGTAGAAGCCTCTTTTGAAAGTGGGAACTCCCGAAGTTAACTTTCTAACTGTTCCCTATGCATGAACGCCGTAGTGCTGACTTCGAGAGTATTCGGTCAAGGTCGCAAAAATTAGGGGAATCCCAACTAGTACATGCGTTTGTTAACGGTAAGCTTGGCGACCAGAAGAAACAAGTCTCATCGCGAGTTCAAAAGGGCGAACGTTGAGCGCGCTGTAGTACTAACAGCGTTATTGCTGTTGTTTTTTGAATGGTTAAACGAAAGGGTCGGTTCAAACCTGTGATGATTGTCTTGGAATCGAATGACTGCCTAGCTATGACAATGACTTTGTTGACCTGAATGTTAGGGAGAAAAATAAATGATTATGTTGAACTTTTTTTCTTCTTTTATTTTTAAATCCCAGTTGCATGCAGGCAGCTTCAACCCTTTCTGTTTTGCCCATCTTTTTTTGTGTTTTTTTTTGTTTGTTTTTTGTTATGGGGGAGCATCCTTCTTTATTGATATTTTTTCTGTTCTTTTTTCCTGCTTTTTATATTAAAGTCAAGATTGGATTTTTTGTGAAAGCATAGGACAATTTCTTTACGCAATTAAAAAAAATGAACACAGAGACAAAAACCGGTTGTTGTGCAGCGAATGCAATTGAGTCCTATAAAGAAAAAGATCAATAAAAAAATTAAAAATTTTTTTTTGCTCCCAGCGGCACCAACCCGGAGCGCCGGATCGAATTTCCGAATCCGTAACCACTGCACCATGCTACTCGTGTGAAAAAAAGCGTGATGAAAAGATGTAATATGAGTTATTCAGTCGTGATGGTTTGAAAGCTCGCCACCTTCGCCGAATGACTCGAGCACGTTTTTTTTCGGTTAGTAACTGATCGAACTGTCGCTTTTGAGCCACTCTGTTTCAAGCATTTCACCTAAATTAAACAAGAATGTCACAGTTTGTGTCTATGGTGCAAGACAGGCGACCGTCTCGTTGTAGCGAAGTTACGACAGTTGCTCGATTGACGCATTTCACGTCTTCGATATTCTGTCTGAGCTCATTTCCCAATGAGCTGCTTTAAAAACAGGAATGTCCTGCCATTGTGGTATGCGTTGGATATTTCTTTTGGGTGGGTAAGGACATTTAAGAAGCAATATGGTCGTATGATGATGTCAAGTGAGAGACCCTGCAAATTAACACACCGTCGAGCACACACATAACGTCGAACACACTCACACACACACACACACCGTCGAACACACACACACCGTCGAACACACACATAACATCGAACACACACACACACACACACACATACACACACACACGCAAACAAACGTTTGAAGGAACAGACGCACAATTACACCCGCACGCACGCACATACAGGCAGGCAGGCACTCGCACAAATACATACTGCAAACACACACACACACACACACACACACACACACACACACACACACACACACACACACAGATAAAGCAATGACAAAAAATAGCAGAAACTTACACTTCAACACTCGAACACACACACACACACACACACACATGTCACACACACACACACATAAAGTAGGCCTAATGACAAAAACAACAGCAGAAACTTACAATAAAACCCACACACACACACACACACACGCACGCACGCAAACGCACACACACACACACACACACACACACACACACACACACACACACGCACACAAACACACACACACACACACACAAACACACACTCACACAACGAGCCCATTTTTCATAGAAACACAGTAACCCCCTCGTATAAGCGGGAATGAAAGAGTGGTGGCCAATGACCCAGAACAAACAAAAGTCAAAGCTGGCAACTCAGGTTTGTATTCAGGGAAATTTGCACGAAATGCATGCACAAGATACGACTTTTCCTTCTATTTTCTCTCTTTGGGACTTTCATTTGTGTCAGCTCGGTTTGATATGAAAAACTGAAGAAAAGACCTGCCTTTTTGCACTGAGAAACTGTGGAAGTAGCGTGTTTACTACTGGGTCTGGCCTGTACTTTTTTACCCTCATTTACTTCCTCGTTAGCTTCCAAAGTAAACTCTTTTTTCGTCCCATGCATGCGAAAGTGAGGATGTACTTCCGATGTCGCTCAAAACATTAGAAGTAGTCGCAAACTACCCTGAGTTACTTCCTCGCTTTGCATCGAAGTAAACCCTTTTTCCGGCCCATGCATACGAAAGTGAGGCAAGTACTTCCGATGTCACTCAAAACTTCGGGAGTTGTCGCGAACTTCCCCCATAAGCATACGGGCCCAGGATGTTCCCGTTCGGTGAGCATTCATAATATGGAAGTATGCTTGCACTGTATGTAGAGGCTCGGGGAGCTCCGTGATGGTTTACGGGAGGCCGCTTACTTGCAGTTTTTGTAATCGACAAGTGCAAAATCGTACCTGGCTATAGTAAAAGCGAGACAATGCTCGGATTTTGAAATCGCTTGCAATAAATAAATAAAAATTAAAAAAATGGTGCAGTCCGTTGCACAAAAATAAAGACTAACAACCTTACAGCAAGCATACATGTGCATTTCAGGGCCGGGGGGGGGGGGGGGGGGGGGGGGTTCCTGGGGTTCCTGAACCCCCCCCCCCCCCTGGCCATCCAATGTACAGCTCTCAGAGAAAAAAAATGTGGACTTTGGACCCCTGCCTTCAGTTGGAACCCCCCCCCCCCCCCCTCAAACGAACTTGGTCCGGCCCTGCATTTACGTGTGTAGCTTTACAGCAAGCACGTGCATTTACGTGTGTAGCTTTACAGCCGCAAGCATGTGCATTTACGTGTGTAGCTCGTCAATTACTCTTAATAATCCCATGCAGTCATTTGATAAGAGTGACACAGTAAAAGGTAAGCTTACCTCTCAGTGAACAGAAAACGACGGGGCAAGAAGTGGGAAAAACCTCACTGTGTGAATGAAGCGACGGCACGCGTAGGCACACTGACTCCGAGCGAGACAACCCGCAACACATATTTCCCCCCGCGACCGGCTTCGCATAGTTCGTGGCAGTAAAAACTGCGTATCGCACAGGCGCAGGATTGTGACATTCAAGGGTTGATGGGACCTTTGTGGCTGGGACTCGAGAAACAGTGCGCAGCCCGCACACAAGCGCGCAGCCAAATTTTGTAGCAGGGACATCGCTGCACACCAAGCTATGGGGCAGCACTCAGGACCTGGAAATGACAGCCCATTTCGTCAACGGCCAAAGAATCTAGACACAGCCATCGTCGAACCAGCTGAAGAAGAAGTAGCGCGGCTGATCTGACAACCGCTTGACTAAGGGATTGCCCAACAGATTTTGGACTTTCTGACAGTACAAATGTACATTCTGACAGCTCGACTTTCCCTTCTTTGCGATTTTTGGATTTGCATTCAAGTCTTTTTGCCCGTCTGCGAACCCAACTTCCTCCCCCCCCCCCCCCCTTACCCCCTCATCCCCTCATCCCCCCCCTTACCCCCTCATCCCCCCGGCCCATAACCCAGTTCAGTCTCTTTGCACAAGTTCAAGGTCAATATGATAGGGCAGCCTGACGGCCTTTCACACAACACTTGAGTTGTGAGTCTGTCTCTAACTATCATCCTGTTGCATGTAGCTTAGTCAATCAATCAATCAATCAATATGAGGCTTAATTATATCGCGCGTATTCCGTGGGTACAGTTCTAGGCGCAGGGATTTTTTTATTTTTATTTTTTTTTTTAATGCAATTTGTATCGCGCACAAGCCACATATTCAAGGCGCAGGGATTTATTTATGCCGTGTGAGATGGATTTTTTTTACACAATACATCACGCATTCACATCGGCCAGCAGATCGCAGCCATTTCGGCGCATATCCTACTTTTCACGGCCTATTATTCCAAGTCACACGGGTATTTTGGTGGATATTTTTATCTATGCCTATACAATTTTGCCAGGAAAGACCCTTTTGTCAATCGTGGGATCTTTAACGTGCACACCCCAATGTAGTGTACACGAAGGGACCTCGGTTTTTCGTCTCATCCGAAAGACTAGCACTTGAACCCACCACCTAGGTTAGGAAAGGGGGGAGAAAATTGCTAACGCCCTGACCCAGGGTCGAACTCGCAACCTCTCGCTTCCGAGCGCAAGTGCGTTACCACTCGGCCACCCAGTCAAGTGTAAGTGTGTTCAGAATAGCCCGACTGAGGGGCCAGCGGTGGACGTTTAAAAACAAATTATATTAAAAAAATCAAAGCACTTTTTGTAAAGTAGAAAAGTTGTTCATGACGACTAGTTCGCACCATCTTGGGTTAAAAGGGTTAAGCGATATTCTAAATCGTTTTTGTGTGAGAGTGATGTTTGACGGACGTTGTAGCCTCTCAGTGCGGACTCCGGCTTAAAGTCCGACTACTGTGACCGAAAACTAGGCAAAAATGAAAATTAGTAATTAACATTAGTAATTAACACTGTTAATTACTAATTTTCACGTGAAAATGGTAACCCTAGGTTTTGGCACTAGTAAGCCGTCATACTAACCTGGTAATTGGTAATGCGGGATTACGAATGTGCAGTCGACACAAAAAAGATGGTCCACAACCGAGCGGGATTGAAAATCATAGCGAATAGTTCAGCGGCAATTCTGCGCGAACATGTACAAGCGCCGTGGTGATAACCCGACCCACTAACCGGCACGGTTGGCCAAGTGGTAATTAGGCGTCCACCCCATGATCGGTAGGTCGTGAGTTCGAACCCCGGCCGGGTCATACCTAAGACTTTAAAATTGGCAATCTAGTGGCTGCTCCGCCTGGCGTCTGGCATTATGGGGTTGTCAGAATAATGTGACTGGGTGAGACATGAAGCCTGTGCTGCGACTTCTGTCTTGTGCCGGTGTGGCGCACGTTATATATCCAAAGCAGCACCGCCCTGATATGGCCCTTCGTGGTCGGCTGGGCGTTAAGCAAACAAACAAACAAACCCGACCCACTCCAAATTAGAGTGCAAATGCACCTTAGTAACGAGTGCAACCCACATTAGACACATTACTTCAGTTTGAGTCAAAGCTCCCCAGTCTTGACTGCACCTCTTCTTGCGCTGGTCACCGCAAAGGCCGCCTGCAAGCTGTCTCCCTCCTCTCAGTGTTTCTTCTTCTTTATTTGGTGTTTAACGTCGATAGAGCCACTTGTTAAGTGTTTCTTGTTCACAAAAGCACTAATCAAAAAATTGCTCCAGGGGCTTGCAACGTAGTACAATATATGACCTTACTGGGAGAATGCAAGTTTCCAGTACAAAGGACTTAACATTTCTTACATATTGCTTGACTAAAATCTTCACAAACATTGACTATATTCTATACAAGAAACACTTAACAAGGGTAAAAGGAGAAACAGAATCCGTTAGTCGCCTCAGGGGGTAACCTCTCAGTGTGGGTGAACGATCGCTCAGTAGGACAAGGTCGCAAGCGACTTCAAGGTCGTGTTCATTTTTGTAGTTTCCTGCTTGAAAGGTGTGTTGGTTTTGTTAAACAACAGGCACATAATTTGAAAGGGTTACCCGGGCTTGTTTATAAGGTAGTATTAAAAACACTCGATTGACCAGAGACACTAACTAAATGACTCTCAGCCTGAATGAGCACCTGTCTGGGGGCTGGGCCGCTATTGCGCGGGTCCGCTATTGCGCGAATCTAACCCTAACCCTAACCCTAATCCTAACCCTAACCCTAAAGATTCGCGCAATAGCGGCCCCGCGCAATAGCGGGCCGACCCCCCTGTCTGAGCAAGTATAGTAGAGCACCGTTTACTGGGACTTGTTCAGTGTCGGATCATAATCTCAAATGCCGGCAGACTCAAATGGATGAAATCTGCAAGAAAATTGCTAGACTGAAACGTTTTCTTTTATTCAAGTTACAATGCGTTATTAATTTAGACACAAGAAAACTCTTTTACCATGCCCACATCAAGCCCCAAGTTATCGATTACGTTTCTATAAGTCTACGACGGGTGTAGTGAGGTTCACTTGAAGAAGCCGAACTTCAGTCGCTCCAGAGCAGAGCTGCCAAGTTAGTTCTGCCCAATTCTTTTCTTCGTACCAACGAAAAGACGGACAGTATTAGACTGTTAAGTTTAAAAAAAGCATTTAATGAATCCAGAGACATGTCTACGTGTATGTCTCTGATCATAGACAGGTCCCTGCTCTGATGAATCATTCCATACATTGTCTGTCTGTATGACTATGATGGTGTATTTCATCATTGTTAACCTTCCTTGAGAATATTTTGTTTTATTGTTCTGCGGTTTTACTTTAGATTGTTTCTTTGTTAATTAGTTTTGATTGTTTGATCTTTCGTTTGTTTGCCTGTCAGGCTATTTCTTTAGTTGTTCGTTCGTCTGTTGGTGTGCAAGTTTGTAGCAAGGACTAGCCCGTAAGATAGGACCTTATGAATATAGCGCAACTATCCTTGGGTAGTATAGTTTTCGAGTTTCGGAGTTCCCCCTCTCGCGGCTTAATGAGCGCTTCTGGGGTGATAACGCAAGACAACTTCCTGTGATCTTTGCCGCGAGGTGGCGCCTGCAGTTACCGGCCGAAACTTGAGAAAGAGGGGCATAACCTCACCAGAACCGACCATTGTCTGTTTACTGTATAAGATGCACGACTTACACACGAACTGTTACCAAACAGATATGCTATTTGGGACCAATGCAAGGTTTTTTCCTTTCTCGTGTGATCTTGCCGCAAATCAATATGAGGCTTATATCGTGCGTATTCCGTGGGTACAGTTCTAAGCGCCGAGATTTATTTATTTTTTAAATTTTTATTTTATGCAAGTTATATCGCGCACATATTCAAGGCGCAGGGATGATTTATTTATGCCGTGTGAGATGGATTTTTTTTTTACACAAAACATCACGCATTCACATTGGCCAGCAGATCGCAGCCTACATATCCTACTTTTTACGGCCTATTATTCCAAGTCACACAGGTATTTTGGTGGACATTTTTATCTATGCCTATACAATTTTGCCAGGTAAGACCCCTTTGTCAATCGTGGGATCTTTAACGTGCACACCCCAATGTAGTGTACACGAAGGGACCTCGGTTTTTCGTCTCATCCGAAAGACTAGCACTTGAACCCACCACCTAGGTTAGGGAAGGGGGGAGAAAATTGCTAACGCCCTGACCCAGGGTCGAACTCGCAAAACTCTCGCTTCCGAGCGCAAGTGCGTTACCACTCGGCCACCCATCACTGACCGGTCTTATCAGAGAAAGTTACTGCAAACTAAGCAAACCTGCTCAATAAAGCAAGAGCGGGAGCTTAGACAGTGAGGTAGACAGAACGGGCTGAGTGGACAAACACACACATGAAAACCTGGGTGGCCGAGTGGTAACGCACTTGCGCTCGGAAGCGAGAGGTTGCGTGTTCAGGCCTGGGTCAGGCCGCAATTTTCTCCCCCCTTTCCTAACCTAGGTGGTGGGTTCAAGTGCTAGTCTTTCGGATGAGACGAAAAACCGAGGTCCCTTCATGTACACTACATTGGGGTGTGCACGTTAAAGATCCCACGATTGACAAAAGGGTCTTTCCTGGCAAAATTGTATAGGCATAGATAAAAATGTCCATCAAATACCCGTGGGACTTGGAATAAAGTAAAAACAAATTCCAACTCACACGGCATTAAGTCTCAATGCGCCACTAATAGTCAGAATTTTGACCCTGGGCGTTAAATGGAAGAAGAAGAAGAAGAAACCTACACACACAATGATACACACACCAACATAATCCCGGCATATGCGCACGCGTACACACACACGTACACACACACACACACGTGTACACACACATGCACATGCGCGCTCACACTATCACACACACGTACACCTCTGGGATAATGACATAAGCCAAATACAGTGGCATTTTTAAAACATATTTATTCATCTGTAAAAGTATGAATAAGACCATGCCGGCCATAAACAGGCATGGGAATTGAAAATTGTAAAAAAGGCGGAAAATTTATAACTGAAGACGCGAAGCGTCAAGTCGACGGCGCGAAGCGCCTAGCCTTACTAGGGGGGTCCGGGGGCATGCCCCCCCGGAATTTTTTTTCTCCAAAGAACCCAGATGGTGCAATCTGGTGTCATCTGAGCTCCAAGTTTGCCATTAAATTCTGTTTTTAGAATCAGAGTTTTTAGTACAAAAATGTACCAAATTTTGCTTACATGTATTATATATGGTTTAAATTTGTAAAAAAATTTATCTGTTGAGACAAACAGGAAAATGTAACTTGTAACACAATCTGTGCAATCTGGTTTACTTTCAAACATAATAGTTCAATAACTGAGGCGGGCGGTAGCAGTGCGTGAACAAAGTACGGAAAGTTTTCGCGGGCTTTTGCGCAAAGGCCAAAGTAACCGGTGCTTTTTTTGTGTGCCTCTCCCCTTTATTTTTTCGGCGGACACTTTTGCATTTTCGGCGAAAGAAAAAAAAAATTCGGCGGAAATCCGCCATTCGGCGGACAATTCCCATGCCTGCATAAAGCTAATTGTTGAAGTCATGATTTTTTTCCTCGACATAACTACACAATAATTACACATACTTAAAGTAGTAATAATATCACAAACCGATAGTTCAGGGACAAATTGTCAGTACAAACTCTGATTTTGATAACACTGAACAAACCACACAGTATCTCGTTTGTTTCAAGAAAAACATGTTAAACAAGAGAAGTAAAACTATGACGGAGTTAGGACTTGATAAACCCTACATCACTGCAAACTTAGCATCCAGGAATTACACTTCTTTAGCTATGTCGTAAATGTACATAACTGCACCTTCCTTTAACTTATAGACCATCTAAATAAATCCAAAAACAAAGAGACTGCCAACGTTCCAAAATTCAGAATCAAAAAACAAGAAAGGTAGGTTGTTGGAACGTTTGTTATTGATAAAAAAATACATTCACAAATATATCGACCCAACGGTCTTCTAAGTTCACAGACAAACAATTACCAACGAAAACTTATCTGGCTGATTGTTTCTTCTGCCTGGTAACAAACGTTCCAACATTACCTTTCTTGTTTCTTGATTTCTATAGACCATCTTCTAAATCAGGATAGATTGATTTCTCCTGCAGGCTTTTACTTACTATAAGAGCATCCTTCCACATACTTCAATTCAACCTCAGTGTCATTTGTCACTGAATTAATTTCCCAGACACAGATCTATGTTAGCTACATAGGTTAGACAAATTCCGGAAACTGTCGGGTTTTTATCGGTTGTGAAAGAGTTTGTTTGTTTGTTTGCTTAACGCCCAGCCGACCAGGAAGGGCCATATCAGGGCGGTGCTACTTTGACATACACAAGACAGAAGTCTCACCCAGTCACATTATTCTGACACCGGACCAACCAGTCCTAGCACTAACCCCATAATGCCAGACGCCAGGCGGAGCAGCCACTAGATTGCCAATTTTAAAGTCTTAGGTATGACCCGGCCAGGGGTTCGAACCCACGACCTCCCGGCGGACGCCTTACCACTAGGCCAACCGTGCCGGTTGTGAAAGAGTTACTAACCAGACCTGTTTACCCTAAACCCGAGGCAAGAGTACTTTCCCAAAAAGTTGAGTGTATTTTCCAAAAAGTTGGTGTACTTTGCAAGCAAAGCCATATGGGCTAGGGAAAATGTACGCGTGGGTGCAAACGTGTTTGTGTAAGAATAGCATGCCTTGTGAACACCTTCAGAATTTAACTCCTTCAAATACAACAGGGATAAAAGTAAAACAATTTTATTTACCTGTCAGTTTATTGCATTATAACTAGTGTCTTCCAAACAGATTGATAATGAAAAGATGAAGTTCGTAAAATAACATCTGCGGTTGACAGTTGGAAGTTCATTATATTTAGTCAAGTTTTGACTAAATAATTTAACGTAGAGGGGGGAATCGAGACGAGGGTCGTGGTGTATGTGTGTGTGTGTGTGTGTCTGTGTGTGTGTGTAGAGCGATTCAGACTAAACTACTGGACCGATCTTTATGAAATTTGACATGAGAGTTCCTGGGTATGAAATCCCCATACGTTTTTTTCATTTTTTTGATAAATGTCTTTGATGACGTCATATCCGGCTTTTCGTGAAAGTTGAGGCGGCACTGTCACGCCCTCATTTTTCAACCAAATTGGTTGAAATTTTGGTCAAGTAATCTTCGACGAAGCCCGGGGTTCGGTATTGCATTTCAGCTTGGTGGCTTAAAAATTAATTAATGACTTTGGTCATTAAAAATCTGAAAATTGTAAAAAAAAAATAAAAATTTATAAAACGATCCAAATTTACGTTTATCTTATTCTCCACCATTTGCTGATTCCAAAAACATATAAATATGTTATATTCGGATTAAAAACAAGCTCTGAAAATTAAATATATAAAAATTATTATCAAAATTAAATTGTCCAAATCAATTTAAAAACACTTTCATCTTATTCCTTGTCGGTTCCTGATTCCAAAAACATATAGATATATGTTTGGATTAAAAACACGCTCAGAAAGTTAAAACAAAGAGAGGTACAGAAAAGCGTGTTATCCTTCTTAGCGCAACTGCTACCCCGCTCTTCTTGTCAATTTCACTGCCTTTGCCATGAGCGGTGGACTGACGATGCTACGAGTATACGGTCTTGCTGAATTATGGCAGCTACTTGACTAAATATTGTATTTTCGCCTTACGCGACTTGTTTTTACAATCATCTCAGAAAACATTGCTTCAGCACGGACTACAGCCTTTTCTTCTGGCAGGATTTGCTTTGCGGGAATGAACTTCATAATTCCTTGGCAGCTTTCAGCGGATTTCTTTGCAGCAACCTTGTCCAGGTGAGTTTTGGAACTGCAGTGTCGTTCGATGTCATATTTCCCAGCATGGGCAACGGAGAAATCTGATTTACAATACTTGCAGTGTGCATGACTTTTCCCCATAGTAGACTCCACAATTCTTGGCTCTTTCTTATATTTCTCCAAGAAAATCTGCTGCTTCTGCTGTTTAGATTTGGTACAGTCATCCGAAACTGGCACATTTTTCCGCTTCATTTTGCCACGATTGTCCAGACGATCGCACATGCCAACAACTGAACAAGGTTTCCACAGCTGAAGACTCGCTGTCATGGTTATCTCCCTTCGACCGAAACCGGTATCAGTTGTACCATCTCGTAATCAGCACACCAACACCGGTAAACTGGATCGCACATGCCAACAACTGAACAAGGTTTCCACAGCTGAAGACTCGCTGTCATGGTTATCTCCCTTCGACCGAAACCGGTATCAGTTGTACCATCCCGTAATCAGCACACCAACACCGGAAAACGTATTCTAGACTTTTTCTTAGGCGTATTTTGTGCGTGTGTCGCGTATTTGCGTACCGATAATAATTTGGCGTACAAAATACGCCCAAATCGTACTGGTAAACAGGTCTAGTCTAACCCTCGTTTTTCGTGCTTTTGCACAGAAACACTGAGGCAAGTTACACGCAACATTGTAGACTTGCCTCAGGATTTCTAAAGAAACAAAGGTGGGCAAACTCTTCCACAGACAATACTAACTGACCGAGTTATTTTTTTTAACACCGGCTATTTTGCCAAAAAATCGTATTTTGCACAAAAAGCATCCATACTGTAGCATGTTGGGTGTGTTTCGTAGCTTTACTTGCTTGCTAACTTGCTATTTCTGTCCACAGTACTGGCGACTATTTGGGACATAACGTGGGTATCTATGCTAAGCATATGTTATATTTGCCATGTTTCGTAGTGTAAGGACGGCTCTTATCCACCGTAAAAGCCAGATCGAAACTACAGTGATTTTCAAGATAATCAACATGATAAGAGAGGTTCCTTCAACATAAAGTTGCACGTTTAGTTGCAGTTTATTTGACAGGATTGACCCTTGATTGCAATGACCTCTGGTCATTTGCCAAATTGAGGTCAATCCAGTCACATGGCCTGCAACAGGAGTGGCAACTCTTGTTTAAAACATACCCAAAATTCTGTCACCATGGTTCCGATTCCGTCAAGACATCTTATAAACACAACGTTTTCACTCTGCACAATACAGAGACAAAAGAACCAAAGTGACATTGAGAATCACAAGATCTTTGTATTTACACCCCCGGTATAGGGGTGTGTATAGGATTCGCTTGATGTGTTTGTTTGTTTGTTTGGGTGTGTGTTTGTGTTCGCATATAGATCTCAAGAATGAACAGACCGATCGTCACCAAACTTGGTGAACAGGTTCTATACATTCCTGAGACGGTCCTTACAAAAATTGGGACCAGTCAAACACACGGTTAGGGAGTTATTGGTGGATTAAGATTCTACAAGGACTTATAGAGGCACATGGTCAAAGGGAAATAACCTTCTCAGTTGGTGGCAGTGAGAATGGTTATTTCCCTTTGACCAACGGGGGTGTTTTTCCTACCTCGGAGGAATTTCTTGTTTCTGAAGGTATTACTTGGTAAACGATGCAGTAATGTCTGGAAAAATAGTTTGGTCCAACCTGAAATGTAAGACACCATTGTCTATAATTACCCTGAGCAAATCGTACCTGGCATCTTTCTTTCTTTCTTTATTTGGTGTTTAACGTCGTTAACCACGAAGGTTATATCGCGACGGGGAAAGGGGGGAGATGGGATAGAGCCACTTGTCAATTGTTTCTTGTTCACAAAAGCACTAATCAAAAATTTGCTCCAGGGGCTTGCAACGTAGTACAATGTATCACCTTACTGGGAGTACCTGGCATGACAGGCCACCTGCAATGTAGGGACACTCTTACAGTTTTAGCTACGGGTCCCAATGTGGTCCTTTCATCTCCGGTACAACTCTTGCTTACAACCTTTGGATCCGTTTCTTCTGCGTTCCCATCGCCATGCTAACACTACATGCGGACATGGGCTACCTACTCATATGAAAGACAATAGGACAACAGTGACCCCAAAGAAGCAGGCTCAAACTTCATATTTACAGAGGAACCAGACATATATATATATAAATATCAATAGAAAAAAATACTGTAAAATTATCCGTGCATGTATATATATACAGGAAGAGCTAAACTTTTAAATGAAAGACAATGGGTTTACCTTGTTTTTAATTGGAAAAAAAAATGTACTTACAAAAAATTACACGCCAAAAAGAATCAAAGACATTTGCAATGAACATTAATCATTCTCATGATCAAAAACTCTTAATTGGATAAATATTCAAAAATGTACCTAACAAAAATTCCATGCCAAAAAGAATCAAAGACATTTGCAATGAACATTAATCATTCTCATGATCAAAAACTCATAACTAGTTCCATTTGAGACAACCAGAAAAACATTTCTTGAAGAAACAAGATGCACAATGGCTGAAATGGGGAAAGAATTGTGGAGATAGTTTTAACAGACTTTTGGTTGCAGAGTAAAAATATCAAGGCATAGATCTACGCGTGACACATACTCTTCTCGGCGCCACACAAACGATATCCACTCTTTCTCAGATGCAGGCTAGAAAAAAAAGGCCTCCAAAGTCCATTCTGAACAGAAGCAAAAAACAACTCGTACTACAGTGGAACCCCCCTTTTAAGACCTCCAAAAATATTTGAAAATCAAGAGGGAGTCTTAAAATGGCCTGGGGGTAATTTTACAGAGGTTAAGAACAGAAAGTCTGAGAAAACAAGGTCTTAAAAAGGAGGAAGTCTTAAATTGGGGGGTCTTAAAAGGGGGGTTCCACTGTACGTTTTTCTAAGATTTTGAAGGTCTGTAAAGGGGGTTCCACTGTATTCATGTACATATTTTCAAATTCTATACAAGACAATATTTGGTGTTGGGTGCAAAAATGTCGCTGTTAAGTTTACTGGACTTTTTTCTTGTACACTCTGAATTGGAAGTTGCTGAGCGTCAGACAGCCCCAGAACAACGCAGACACAAAGTACATGGCATACAGCACGGTCTGCCATGTAAGCTGCATTTCCATTGGATGAAACATGTGACCCGCAGCCAAACAGATGAAGCAGCGCAGAAACTCCATGGCACGTCCATAACTCCTGCACAGCAACAAAACGAAACAATTTTAACAAAACATGCTGTGCATGAATATATAATTATCAGAAAATGTTTTTATTCATATCAAACTAACCTGAACAGTATTTAACAAGGATGCCTCGCTTGTGTCTTATCCACAAGCGGCTGCACCTTTTGCGAGCTAAGTCTTTTTTGTTTCATTAATATTTGTTTGTCTGTGCACTTAAAAGACCGTTGGGTCGAAATCTCTGTGACTGTAATTAAGTCATATTGTTTTGTCAATAACAAACGTTCCAACAACTTACCTTTCTTGTCTTTTTATTCTAACCGTAACAGTATTTTGACTATCAAGCTGATTATGTTTACCACATACTTATAAAGGAATTTCCCCGGATAATGCTGCTGCTTGTAGTCACACATATTCGAGCAAATCATAGCAGGTGTGTCTTCATTAATGGACAATATGTTCTAACAAAACTCTGTCACCATTAATATATTTTATGGGGTTTGGGAGAATCTCTGCCCTTAAAACACTGAGGCAAGTGATGTGATTGAGAGCCAAGCGGTCTAGGGGTCTCATTGAATGAAGAAGCTCCAACGTGTATCTTGTGCAGAGTGGCTTACAATGCTTTTTTCTTTCAAACATATACCGGTACACATCGGAGCTCCCAATATCGACATCGTCGTGGAATTTTGGCGTAACTCTGTTCTTGGCGATTTTAATGGTTTTTTGTCGTGCTTTAGATTAAGTAAATCATTCTCCATGAGAAATATTCTCTTAAACACGACATAAAATGCACACTGGATTTTTATTTTTTTTGTGTTGGCACTGTGTGACCCAGATCGCTAGGCTAAACAAATCAGTCATACCGCAGTGTTTTAAGGGGAATAACTCTTCTGCAACTCATAAAAAAACCTGATGAGTTATTTCAAATAATATCTATTGAAGACAAACAAATGTCCCTAATTGATCTCCTTTTTCTCAAATTCACCAGAAACCCTTACTTTAAGAGTGCCATGAAAACTTCAACAACACAAAACACTTGCAAAAATCAAGCAACGATACATCTGGGAGCAAAAAATCTCAAGGGGAAATACAAAAACACAGTGGAACCCCCCTTTTAAGACCTCAACAAATCTGAAGATATCGGGTCTTATAAAGGAGGGAGTCTTAAAATGGGGGGACTTTTACAGAGGTTAAGAACATCTTTCTTTCTTTATTTGGTGTTTAACGTTTTTTTCAACCACGAAGGTTATATCGCGACGGGGAAAGAGGGGGAGATGGGATAGAGCCACTTGTCAATTGTTTCTTGTTCACAAAAGCACTAATCAAAAAATTGCTCCAGGGGCTTGCAACGTAGTACAATATATGACCTTACTGGGAGAATGCAAGTTTCCAGTACAAAGGACTTAACATTTCTTACATACTGCTTGACTAAAATCTTTACAGAGGTTAAGAACAGAAAGTCTGAAAAAACAATAAGGTCTTAAACAGGAGGGAGTCTTAAATTGGGGGGTCTTAAATTAAAAGGGGGTTCCACTGTATTATTGCTGTCCTGGTACTTACTTGTTGTCATACAATGCTCCAAAACTTGTGAGAGAGAAGAGGACAAACAGTATGTACATCAGAACGTTCACCGGTCCAACACTCTGCACGCACAAGAAGCACGACAATTGATTGACAATAGACGGGCGCAATGGCTTGGTGGTAAGACGTTGGCCTCCAAAGCGGAAGGTCGTGGGTTTGAATCCCGGCCGCACCTGGTGGGTTCAGGTGGAGATTTTTCCCATCTCCCAGGTCAACTTATGTGCAGACATGTGCAGACCTGCTAGTGCCTTATCCCCCTACATGCAAGCACAAGACCAAGTGCGCACGGAAAAGATCCTGTAATCGATGTCGGAGTTTGGTGGGTTATAGAAACACGAAAATACCCAGAATGCTTCCCCCGAAAGCGGCGTATGGCTGCCTAAATGGCGGGGTAAAAACGGTCTTACACGTAAAAATCTACACGTGCAAAAACACATGTGCATGTACGTGGGAGTTTCAGCCCATGAACGCAAAAGAAGAAGAAGAAGAAGATTTACAATGTTTCAGCCACTATTGTATAATTTCTCAACTTCTGATAACAACTAAAGTATTACGGTACTACAGTCAGAATCGGTTATAACATAGCTCAGGGAAAACTGTTTTTTATACGTTATAACCGGTCTACGTTATAAATGGTTAGATCGGTGTAGATAAGAGGAAACAATACGTTATAACCGGTTTCCCCCCTTTTTAACGTTAATATGGTAAAATGTGGTCAAATAAGTAATTGTTTTCTGTTGCAAACGTCATATTCGTCCTATCATTGACCTTTTCATTAGAGGGTACTGTCATAATCGGACATGAGAGATAGAAAGAGAGAGGGAGTGAGAGAGAGAGGGAGTGAGAGAGAGAGAGGGGGAGAGAGAGCGAGAGGGGGGGGAGACAAAGAGGGAAGGCGAGAGAGAGAGAGAGAGAGAGAGAGAGAGAGAGAGAGAGAGAGAGAGAGAGAGAGAGAGAGGGGGGGGAGACAAAGAGAGAGGGCGAGAGAGAGAGAGAGGATCCAGGTATGTAAAGTAGTTGCAACATGTACGTCTTTCTTATTTTCGTAAAAACATGTTGTTTAACGAGTTTTTGAAATTTGCAAAATAAAACGAGGTGTCAATAAAAAATCTGATTTCAAACAAACCCTCTAATTGGAGGGATAAATCATAAAAGTCGCTCATGAATAGTATGACGAATACTGAAAGAAAATACAATTATTTCTGGAAAATATACCTTGATCAGTTATAGTGTCTTAAAGAAATGCATTTCAGCGAAAAAACTAAAATCCTACATTTTGACCACTGTTAGAAAATAGCCTATAACTCTGAAGAGCTGCTTTATTATGATGTCTGAATACGTTTACGCGTTCTAACCGGTTCTTTTTGTGGCGTGGGAACAACAAATATATACGTTATAACCGGTTACGTTATAACCGATTCATTTTTAGTAATAAATAAGAAAAGCGCTGGCTGGGAAGAAAAAAAAAGTACTTTATAACCGATCTACATTATAACCGGTTATGTCATAACCAATTCCGACTGTATTATTGTATTGCATTGTATTGCATTGTACTGTACTATATTGTATTGTACTGTAAATACTGTATTAACATGCAAAAACACAAACAAAATTCAAAGGTAAGAAAGAGTAATTAGGAAGACACATGCAAGACAAGAGAGAGAGAGAGAGAGAGAGAGAGAGAGAGAGAGAGAGAGAGAGAGAGAGAGAGTGTAAAACAATCCAGGTGGACAGAGTGCCGACCAAAAGCGAACTGAAGTAACTGCTATGAACTTCGTCTTCTTCATCTTCTTTGTTCTTGGTCTGAAACTCCCACGTTCACTCATGGGTTTTAGGGGCGGGGATGTAGCTCAGTCGGTAGCCCGCTGGATTTGTATCCAGTTGGCCGCTGTCAGCGTGAGTTCGTCCCCACGTTCGGCGAGAGATTTATTTCTCACAGTCAACTTTGTGTGCAGACTCTCCTCGGTGTCCGAACACCCCCGTGTGTACACGCAAGTGCGCACGAAAAAGATCCTGTAATCCATGTCAGAGTTCGGTGGGTTATAGAAACACGAAAATACCCAGCATGCTTCCTCCGAAAACGGCGTATGGCTGCCTAAATGGCGCGGTAAAAAACGGTCAAACACGTAAAATTCCACTCGTGCAAACAACACGAGTGTACGTGGGAGTTTCAGCCCACGAACGAAGAAGAAGAAGACTCATGGGTTTTTAACTGTATGATATATATTAAACCCGCCATTCAAGCAGCTAAACGCTGCTTTCGGATGATGTAAAGGCTTGGTATTTTCATGTTTCTGTAACCCACCAAACTCTGACAACTTGATTACAGGATCTTTGCACTTGGCATTGTGCTTGGGGATAAAGGCACCAGCAGGTCCATACATAAGTTTACCTGGGTGATCGGAAAAATCTCCATCCTTAACCCACCAGACGCGACCAGGATTAGAACCCACGACCTTCCGCTTGGGAGGCCGGCATCTTGTCAATGAACAATCAATCTATCATTAAGTAACAACTAATCAGAAGAAAACTTGTGCTAGGGAGTCCCAAACTTCTTAATTCTCAGTTCTTGTTTCTCGAAAATGTTCCACAACCTTGACAATTATAAGTGTATTGCATTCACGGAACCATGAAGGTGTATGTATTATTTTTATTTTTATTTATTTATTTTTTTTTTTTAAATCAATCAATAAACACGTGATAACAAACATGGTAACTGTATGTTTTCTGTTTGTACACATAATTTCTCATTTACATGCTTTATCTTAAATCAGAGACAATCAACAATTTGTTTCTAATTAATAAAACGTCAGACTAACGAAATCTCAAAACAACATGATTTCCAAAAATAATTTCCAGTGTTGATCGTGAATCGGTTTTTAAAAAATGCTTACGCACATCTTTGCGATTAAAATAATATGATTAATCTTCTTCATATTTTTGCTGTTACTTTTAATACCAAAAAGCACATCTGTAACATTCAACCTAATTCTTTCGCCAATGTTTACTAATATGTACATTTCAATATATTTCCAAAACCTGAGCACGGTTGGGCATTCAAAGAAAAAATGCTCCAATACATCAAGTTTATCCTCACAATATGTACAGTTTTTATCAGCCTTCACTTTCATTTTACACAATAAAATACACCCTTACCTTTTTAATTGAGCTCACAACGACGTTGGCTGAAAGGAGGAGCAGAAAGTGTGTCCAAATGTACAGATTCCCCCAACACGGTAAGTTGCAGTTGTATTTCTTAGCTGGCAACTTCACCTAAAAAATAAAATGCATCAGATGTAAGTGTGTTGACAAAGCTATTGTGTCTTTGTAAATGACGCACATTTAAACACAAAAGCATACGTACATGCACTGACACACACACACACAGTGAGACACCAGCCATATCGAGCTAGCCATCTTCAGAGATGGGGGGGGGGGGGGGGGGGGGAGAGAGCAAGCTGTCATTAGAAATGCAAGCCAGTAGTGAGATCCAATACTACATGTAGTTAAACATTTTTCCTCTTGCATTCCCATAAATACACACACATAACCTTTGCATACACACACACATGCGCGCACACGCCCATGCACACACACACACTTACAAACGCACACCCACATGACACACACATATATATCATAACAGGTACAAAACTTGATACATGCAAAGAAAGCTCACCACCCATGCACTCTACACAACACATCAATTCTAAGCTAGAAGCGACAACCAGAGTTACTGTTGCACTTCTATTGAAAGCACACTCCGTGAACAAAGTTTGTTTTCACCGTCTCAAATCTCAGCTTTTTCATGTGATAAAACCACATCACTCCACATGGCCACATACTCAAAATCAACACCCTGTCTGCTTGATGTGGTGAGTTGCAATTATTTGATGAATTAATTTACAAACTTAATAATTCATCCAAACATTCCCACTGAGCACAAAGAGCACCCAGGATGTTCATTTTTGGAATGTGACCAAGTGGAGGGATTGTCGATCTTATCCAATGCATAAGCCTGGCGCGCCGTATTTGAGACGGTTTGTTTGTTCGTTCATGGGCTTTTACGTGTGTGACCGTTTTTACCCCGCCATTTAGGCAGCCATACGCCGCTTTCGGAGGAAGCATGCTGGGTATTTTCGTGTTTCTATAACCCACCGAACTCTGACATGGATTACAGGATCTTTTTCGTGCGCACTTGGTCTTGTGCTTGCGTGTACACACGGGGGTGTTCGGACACCGAGGAGAGTCTGCACACAAAGTTGACTCTGAGAAATAAATCTCTCGCCGAACGTGGGGACGAACTCACGCTGACAGCGGCCAACTGGATACAAATCCAGCGCGCTACCGACTGAGCTACATCCCCGTCCCATTTGAGACGGTGAGACGAACTGTTTACACAGGAAGGAGTGTGCCTTTAAACCATGCAAGCACCAAACACATGTACATCCCTTACCTCAGGCAAGTCTTCTCGCAGGCCCAGTCTTGGTCTGCCTGGCTCCCAGCCGGGTCCACAAAAAATGACAGACAATTTATTCTTCCAGCCATCCATCTGTCTGGCAGTCCTGATGATGTGAATCAGCTGACAAAACTGTGAAACAAACAAAAACGCAGGTTTAAAGCAAAAATCAAGGAAACAAACGAACGTAATTGAGATAAAGACTTATTTCAAGTCTGAAGCATAATTTCTTCTTTTCAGGTTACAAAAAAATAAAAATAAATAAATCTCAATGTGACGTACAGCAGTACCTGTGATGAAGGAACAGTGGAACCAGCCGAAAAATCCCTACATTACAGGTGGCCTAGCTGTCATGACAGGTATAGTTTGGACAAAGGACGACAGGTGTCCTTTGTGGATTTGTATCCAGTTGGCCGCTGTCAGCGTGAGTTCGTCCCCACGTTCGGCGAGAGATTTATTTCTCAGAGTCAACTTTGTGTGCAGACTCTCCTCGGTGTCCAAACACCCCCGTGTGTACACGCAAGCACAAGACCAAGTGCGCACGAAAAAGATCCTGTAATCCATGTCAGAGTTCGGTGGGTTATAGAAACACGAAAATACCCAGCATGCTTCCTCCGAAAGCGGCGTATGGCTGCTTAAATGGCGGGGTAAAAACGGTCATACACGTAAAAGCCGTGGGAGTTTCAGCCCATGAACAAACAAACAGGTGTCCTTTGTTGGGAGGCGTCCTCTCACCAGAGGCGTCCTTTCATTGCAGGTACCGCAGTACAATCATACCTCAAATTAGATGAATTCCACAAATAACTCTGTCGGGGCATGTATGGGCAATTGTGAACGAGTGAATACCATTGCTTGAAGTGACAGGCCTGAAAGTGGCGAGTATTTTACTCGCCATATGGCGAGTAGAAACATGTAAATGGCGAGTAGAAATGTTAATCTACTCGCCAAATGCGAGTAAAGTTGCTGAAACAAACGGTTGGTTTGGCAAGTAAACTTTGCTCTCTGGCTAGTTAATTATGAGAAGTACACTAGCCAAAGGCCAGTGCCGCATTTGTGGACTTTCAGCGCTGAGTGAACAATAATCTACGGGCCAGTCACTTGCGAGGGGTGTGTCTGAAAGGAGCATGTTTGTCTTACTAAAAGCAAGGATATTCACTTTTTCACAACCCATACAAACCCCACAGAGTTATTTCCAAACATCTATTGGAGCTCCACATGGAGTTATCTCCCATGAGGAGCCACCATACCAGTAGTGTCTGTACAATGGCGAGTCAGCTCCAAAAAGCACCAGTATTTTCTATTCAGCATTGTCTTATATTTTGTATTGCCTTCCTCATATCACAAAGTGAACAATTTAAAAACCCTCCCATCCCTTCAAATAAGAGAAACAAATTGCACTGAGCCCTTTTAACTAAACACAGCCAATAATACCTGTCCATATATTGGGTCCCATGTTTCCAGAGGATGAACAAGACCGTACACCACTTTCTCTCCTTCTGGCTCAAAGGTACCTGAAAATCGTCATTATAACAAGAATATTGATAATAATAAAACCTTCTTCTGTAGCAATATATTAACCACCAAAAGACAGTCTAGCTCAGGGTATAAATACGCTGGACGTTCAAATTCAACATTTCACACATCAAAATATTTAGGCAATTTTACAGAATGTATGTGAGGGTGCAGGTAAGCATGTGTGTGGTTTTGGATATTATACGTTATTTGCGTGTTTGACCAAAATATGACATTTTACACAGATCGAGACAGTCATTGTTCTCCGAGACCGCGCTAGCGGTCGAGGTGAACAATGACTGTCGAGATCTGTGTAAAATGTCATATTTTGGTCAAACACGCAAATAACATTTATGTATCGATCGAATTCCTTTCAGGTACTTATGACTTTGTGGTTGTTTTGACGATTGAACGAGCACACACACACATGCATGCAATCCACATGTATGCAATCAAACACATAAGCTTCATATTTGGGCGTTTCAGGTTGACCGAAACTTCAAAGGAACTACAAAACACACGTCATGTACTCACTTTGTTGTTGTTTTGACATTGAACAGCACACACACATGCAATCAAACACATGACGTTTATTTTTTTGAGTTCCTTTGAAGTTTCGGTCAACCTGAAAAGCCAAATTATAAAGTTTTGTCGGCCTCTGACGTCACATGACTCAAAGAAGGGAAATCCAATCTCCAATCGATACATAATGTGACTATATGTGCAGATGAATTCTATGTGTTTATTATATGTTTTGAGAGCGATGTAATATCTGTGTAAACGAGCGAAAAGAAAAATGTCTGTTTGTCTGACAGTCAGATAATAAAGTAATGTATTGAATTGAATTGAAAATGTATCACACACATACACACGGATTGACCATAATAGTCACACAGTAAAAACCCTAAGAAAATCCTACCAAAGATTCTATCCCAGATGATGAGAACACCGGCATAGTTTTTGTCGATGCAGTAAGGGTTGCGGCCATGGTGTACGCGATGATGGCTAGGTGTGTTGAGAATGTACTCCAGGGGACCTATCTTGTCCACCAACTGTTTCACAAAGTATGATCCAAGTAAGATATGCATACTTATAAATCAACGAAATTACAATGATATATACATCACTTTATAATCATGATCCCCTGCCCTTGAAATAAAAACAAACAATAAAAAAAAAATTAAAAAAAACCAAAAAACTAGTAGTGTTCACTAATCTGCAGTTATGAAAATCTATGATAAGAGCAGGATCCTCTTGTCTGAGATGCAACAAATGATATACATGTACCGCAATAGTTTGAGATTTGACACACACAGTCCCCCCCCCCCCCCCCCCCCCCCCCGCTTGGCACCCTTTCTCCGCATATATGGGGAGCTTATATACTTGTACCACATATTTTTCTAAACTTTTACTTTTCACTCTCTCTTGATGACCAAACAAAAGATACAAAACTGCAAAAAGAATTTGTTTGTTTGTTTGTTTGCTTAACGCCCAGCCGACCACGAAGGGCCATATCAGGGCGGTGCAAAAAGAATAGACAATGGGAGCTTGTTTAATGTCAGTGGTAGTGGAAGAGTTGCTTTTCCTTGGAAACACATACTGAGGCAAATAAACACACATGACACTCGTAGTACGGGTCAAACACAAGCGAGTGCTGTGTCTATACACAGGTTAAATGTCAAAGATCTATATGTGCACAGATGGAAGCGATCGCTTCGGGATTGAGTACGGTAGTATGATGGCCAGCTCTGACATGCAAACTCTTAAACCAAAAGAGCGTACGTAGCAGGGATGGCCAAATCATCTGCCCAATCCCCAGGGGCGAATAAAAAATGCGATGGGCAACTTGCCCGGCTGGCCAGTGCAGTGACAATTCTGGTCAAATGAACACTTTTGGTTGTAATATAATTTCAAAGCCATATAATTACTGCAGGCGCAGAACCAGCGAATTTTCTGGCGGGCTATAGTGACTTTCTTGAAGTTCCTCGCCCGGCTGGCGAGTTAAAGTTTTGAGATTTGGCCATCTCTGCATAGTACTGAGCAGACAAAGCCAAAAACACAGATCTGAGCTTTTTTCACTATAATGTCAGTCAGTGGTTAATTGACTCCAGTGTCACTTGGGTTTAATTGCCTCAGTGTTCCCAAGGAAAAGTAACTCTTACACAACCCATGAAAACGTACCACACAGTCATTTCTGAAATTTGTCTACTCGACAAAATCATCATACAATCTGAATCACCTCTGTGTGTATCCAGAACTGGTATAGAAGGTTGAATTGAATATGAACCAGGAACGCAGTAGGTGGGATGAACAGAGCCATGGGTAGGTAGAAAAACTGAAAAGGAAAGGTAAAACAACTCAGTTTACCCTTTACAGGTACACGAATGACGCCATCTCTTAAGCATAAATTTCCAATAAAACGGGAAGTAACTCCGTCAATTTCAGACTTAAACAAAAATCATAGCAAAGTTAAACCACAGTGAGTTTTCCAAAACTCTAAATGCTCAAGCCAGTGGCAGGACAAGGATAGAAACAGAATATTGCATAACTGTAGGTGATATATGAAATCAAAAGTGAAAGTACATGTAGTTAGCATGGTGTATATATAGTGGGCGTTCCCTGACAATCTGGGATCTCGATATAATAATAATAATAATGACAGCTATATACATATATAGCGCGAACCACAATAAACTATGCTCTCTGCGCTTTACATATTAACTATAAATAAAACCATACAATTTGAATTTCAAATATATACATTCTAACAAAATAATGTAACAATAAACTTACAGCAAAACATTATCCACTTATGAACAATATAATAAATACCATGCAATAGATGCACAACTCACAATAAATCATGTACAATGAATTAACATTGAAAAATCTCAACTTAAAAAAACACACACAACATACATCATGTACAGCCCCAGGACAGGTAGAGATCATTGTCTATTATTCCAGATAGAGTTTGAACAGGTGGGTTTTTAAAGCGGTTTTAAAGGCAATAAGGGTTCTCAGGGTTTCATTTACTAGTGCGCCCTGCGCCACTGGCGCATTATATCTGAAAATGTCCCATCACAATTCCCTTCAGTGTGTCAAAGGGCGCATTGAGATTACGTACCACTGCACCCACCAAATGTACACTTTACATCGGATTACACACACACATACAGAGATAACATGATATAGCGGCTAATTCTCAGATGGCACCATATTGCACCATTTTGCATCTTTGGTCAAAACGTGTACAGCCCTCTTTCCTGGGCGCTTCTTGCCTTCATGCAATTTAATGTCCCATCTGAATTTGGTTGAGGGGGACAATTAATGTCCCATTGCCTTTTTCTCCCAGACTAAACCCTGGGTTCTCTAGTAGGCGATCTCTGGGGCATTCAGAGTTAAACTTGTCATCTGCGTCTTATAAAAACAAGATGTGATAGTACCTGCTATTCAGACTTGGTCGTGTGACAGACGTTTTCTTCCACACGAGATTACGTTGATTGTCTAACGAAGCCGTCAGGCTGAGTTAGACATCAGCTAATCGAGTGTGGAAGAAAACTCTGTCACACGACCAAGTCGGAATAGCATTTATGTCTCACAGCTTCAACAGAGGAGAGAACAAACACGTTTTGCGTACTCAGGCTTGATAAACCTAAACACAGGAGCAGCCATTGTGGAGAGATCTACTTTTTGACGAAAGTGACCGAACAACTATGAATGACGTCTCGGTATATGTGAATGACGTCAAAGTCATCGTCACAGTCTGTATCTTTTGAAGCATCACAATCTTCATGACGTCTTTCTGTGTCTGCATCCACGAAATGTTTGTTCTTTCCGGAATCTTTGTCATTTATGTTCATAACTCTGTCCTTCTAGATTCAGACTAACAAGTCTCCTGAGCGAGCCACGTTGCAAGGACAGCTAAATTCGCGTATGGAAACACAGAATGCCTACTGTCGTCTGGGATGCCGTTTTCAATATTCTCAGCGTTGAAGAATGTGTAAAGAGAAGAAACGATAACAGCAAGAGAAATAAAAGTCGTGCGTGCATTTTGGGGCTTTTGGAGGGACGATTTCGAGTTTGAATCCGTTCTTGCACATGCTCCAAAGCGTGTAACATACAATCTTGCACACGTTTGCTTTAGTAGTGGCAAAGAAGGAAAGCGTGTGATAGATTTCCTTCAAGCCTTGTGGAATTCCATACAACAGGATATTTTGAGATTCCTTACCGCCATGCAAATACATGAGCAAGAGGATTCCGCACTCAGAATGCGCTTGATTCAAGGGAAGAACTTCATATCCGGTTTATGATGTGTGCAAACAGCAAGCAGTCCAAATTTATACAAGACTTGATGAATGACGTTCATGCACATATGTGCATATAAACACCAATATAGACATACACACTTGCACACAAGCAACCCAACACTCTTCCTCTACATGCTTATATTTATACTTACTTAATTGTGCGCACACACACACACACACACTGTGACATACACACACACACTGTGACACACACACACACACACTGTGACACACACTGTGACACACACACTGTGACACACATACACACACACACACACTGTGACACACACACACACACTGTGACACACACACTACTGTGACACACACACACACTGTGACACACACACACACACACACACTGTGACACACACACACACACACACACACACACACACACTGTGACACACACACACACACACACACACTTTTAAATACACAAGCTGACAATTTACCCAATTCAAATATCTATGAAGCGCAGACTGTCGCAGCGCTGTAGACAAGTTATAGTCCTCTGAACTGTGGTGCGTTTGGTGGCCCGCCCACATTATGTTCACCTCTGAAAACAGGAAACAAGTTCAAACAGATAGTATGTCAAGCGCAAAGATGTTTAAGTACTGTGCAAATATTAAAAGCACATTTTAATCACATTTTATTCTTTTGTATCTTAAATACAAAACAATAAACAAAGAGAGAAAAACATCATTATCATTATCAATATTAAAAGCAAAGTACTAACTTCAAGGAACAGACAGACAAACAGGCAGATAATTGATAGCTATAGATTGATGGACATATGGATGGACAACAGACAGACAAACAGGCAGATAATTGATAGCTATAGATCGATGGACATATGGATGGACAACAGACAGACAAACAGGCAGATAATTGATAGCTATAGATCGATGGACATATGGATGGACAACAGACAGACAAACAGGCAGATAATTGATAGCTATAGATCGATGGACATATGGATGGACAACAGACAGACAAACAGGCAGATAATTGATAGCTATAGATCGATGGACATATGGATGGACAACAGACAGACAAACAGGCAGATAATTGATAGCTATAGATCGATGGACATATGGATGGACAACAGACAGACAAACAGGCAGATAATTGATAGCAATAGATCGATGGACATATGGATGGACAACAGACAGACAAACAGGCAGATAATTGATAGCTATAGATCGATGGACATATGGATGGACAACAGACAGACAAACAGGCAGATACCGTAAAGTACCTTGTAAGCGCCCACCCCCCCTGTGCACCAATTCCGACCCAAAGTAGGGGGTGGGCGCTTACTAGGTACTACACCCTATGCACGAGCAGTTTTCAGTAAGAAATGTGATCTTTGATCTCTTCGTAATCATATCTTCTTTCTTTTTTCATCTTCCATTGTTTTTCTTGTTCGTATTGTCATTAGAAGAGTTTAGGGAGACAAATGTCGTCGCATCCTTTTCTTGTCTATTTTACTTGGCCAAAGACTGTTTTCGGCAGAAAGAGAGAGAGAGAGAGAGAGAGAGAGAGAGAGAGAGAGAGAGAGAGAGAGAGAGAGAGAAATCAGAGAGAGATCACAGAGAGATAGAGAGATCACAGAGAGAGAGAGATCAGAGAGAGAGAGAGAGAGAGATCAGAGAGAGAGAGAGAGAGATCAGAGAGAGAGAGAGCTTCTTCTTTTCCTTTCCGGCCTGGTGACGTAACAGGGTATCGCGATTCTCTCGCCATTCTCGTATCCTTTTTCTATCTACCCCAAACTCACTTGTTGTTTGCGACACATTTCCATTGGCGTTATTAATCAAATAGTCAAGAGCTGACAGCTTAAATGCAACGGTGTACGATTTGATCCGCGGCATCTTGTAATCATTGACTTGCAGGCGTTTGATATGGTTTGCAAGAGCGGAGGGAAATCATTCACAAAACTAGCAGATCAAGTGCGGAATTTTTATTACCCCTGATTTCAATGGTGCAAAGTGGGGGGTGGGCGCTTACAAGGTACTATACCCTATGCACGGTTTTGGACTAAAAGTGGGGGGTGGGCGCTTACTCGATACTGGGCGCTTACAAGGTACTTTACGGTAATTGATAGCTATAGATCGATGGACATATGGATGGACAACAGAAAGACACACACACACGCACACTCACACACACGCACAGACGATTGGAACGACAATGATAGAAGAACACATGCACACACTAGATAATAATACAATAGTCGGATCTGGTGAGGTTTAACGCCCCTTCTTTCTTCCGGCTGGTAACTGGCGCCATGCACCTCGCGGCAAGATCACAAGAGAAAGGAAAAAAACTTGCATTGGTCCCAAATAGCATATCGGTTTGGTAACACTAACACTAACAGTTCGTGTGTAAGTCGTGCATTTTATACGGAAAACAGACAATGGTCGGTTCTGGTGAGGTTCTGCCCCCTCTTTCTTTCGGCTGGTAACTGGCGCCACCTCGCGGCAAGATCACAGGAGTCGATTTTGTCTCGCGTTATCACCCCAGAAGCGCTCATTGATAGACAACAGAAAGACACACCCTCACACACAATACACAGACAATATACCATGACCAAAGCGATGGACCCAGTAGTAACCCAAGTCAGTGGCCAGAAAACAGAGGATCCAAGTCCAAGGACTGTTCCAAGGAAGCTCATACAGACAGAAACGTTGGTAGAACCAGATGTACGCTGCCAATTCTGTTCCTCGCATCAGCAATCTGTCCAATGAAAAACAGGTTTATATTTAATATGCACATCACTCAGTTACAAGGTGCTTCTTGAACCTCAATCTCTTCGAATTACAACTTGGTGAAATCTCTGACATCAAAGTGAACAAGAAATTCCTCCGAGGTAGGAAAAACACCCCCGTTGGTCAAAGGGAAATAACCATTCTCACTGCCACCAACTGAGAAGGTTATTTCCCTTTGACCATTAATATGTGCCTCTATAAGTCCTTGTAGAATCTTAATCCACCAATAACTCCCTAACCGTGTGTTTGACTGGTCCCAATTTTTGTAAGGACCGTCTCAGGAATGTATAGAACCTGTTCACCAAGTTTGGTGACGATCGGTCCGTTCATTCTTGAGATCTATATGCGAACACAAACAAACAAACAAACACATTAATATGTGCCTCTATAAGTCCTTGTAGAATCTTAATCCACCAATAACTCCCTAACCGTGTGTTTGACTGGTCCCAATTTTTGTAAGGACCGTCTCAGGAATGTATAGAACCTGTTCACCAAGTTTGGTGACGATCGGTCCGTTCATTCTTGAGATCTATATGCGAACACAAACAAACAAACACATCGAGCGAAACCTATACACACCCCTATACCGGGGGTGTAAATAGAGTGCAAAAAGATGCCACAATAGGAGTTATAGCATTGCATGCAAGTTCTCAAAATTCCTATTGCTGAAAAAATAAAATGTTTTGAGAATAATTTTTTTTCCAGCGACGTGGTCATCATGAGCAGTACAGAGAACTAGAACATTACTCCTGAGGTCCCTTCCAGGCTGAACTTAATATACACATGTGTGAAGATATAAATGGGTTGAAGTTAATTATCACCTTTAATTGGTAAGTCTCACAGAGGTTACAACACGAGTGGTTTTTTATATGGCTTGTATTTCAGTCAAGACCCAGCGGATGAATATCAAGGGACTCACAAGCCTCTGGCGAGTATGAAATTTTTTTTTCATTGCCACTTGAAATGTTTTGTTAGGCTTTTCTTTTCCTTGATTTTGTTATATATATATCTATATAGTATATGTGCTTGCCCTTGAGTAGCTGTAAGATTCTGTGATGGCTTATATAAATTCTGGAGGATGTAATTTTGGTGCTATAAAGAACCGACGCGCTCACAAAACAAAACGAACACTAGAATTGGAAAATTAATTAAAGTTTATTGTGAATATGGTCATACTTGTCGATGTCATAGTAATTCGGAATCAGCTCATAATATCAATATATAAAAGGCTAAACATAAATCTATGGAGAGGCTAAGTAACCTATATCGGAGCGTGGCGGAAAAACTAATCTAAGTTTAGAAAGTGAATTAAAGCTAAAATGTGAAGTAGAAAGGACTAGTTTGAGTGAGAGTGCAGAACAGTAGAGTGTGAAGCGTGGAGCATGGAGCGAGAAGCGCGGAGCGAGAAGCGAGAAGCGTGAAGCGAGAAGCGCGGAGCGGTGAGCGGGAAGCGCGGAGCGGTGAGCGAGAAGCGCGGAGCGGTGAGCGGGAAGCGCGGAGCGGTGAGCGAGAAGCGCGGAGCGAGAAGCGCGGAGCGATGGAAACTGATAGAAAGAAAAAACTAAACTTAGAATTCGAAACATCAAACTAAACATCAAAGGTGTCCTAAAAACATAAACATCAAAGATGGACGACAAAATGGCGGCCGAAACAAGATGGCGGCAAATCAATAAAAAATCACCAAGACAAAAATATGTTAGAAAAACCCTTCATAGAATAAACGTAGGACACAGAAACGGAAAGAAGACAAAGAAACGGACAGAAGACACAGAGACGGAAAGAAGACAAAGAAACGAACAGAAGACAAAGAAACGGACAGAAGACACAGAAACGGACAGAAGACAGAAGACAAAGATTCAAAACTAAAATTACACGAATTCGGTAAATAAAGAAACATAGTCAGAAATGGATACTCGCCTTTGACAGCATCAATAATCTAAAACAGACTCAAGGCGAGCAACTGAACCTGAACTACAAAATAACTTAAAAACAAAACTGGAGGCTGGCAGAAAACACTGGGCCCCGGAACAGAGCAAAAAAAATCTATCTATCCTAAAACATCTTGTTCCGTGAACGGCTTCCCAGTAAGTGACGACGAATACAGGCTATCCACCACAGAGGTGAACTAAAAATACTGCGCGTTACTACAATATTACTGTTGCAAAACATGCGTCCCGTGCTCTCCGGGGAAAACTCCATAGGCTGTCCAGCGTGAGCCATACAGGCACATGAAATTAATATCAGAAAAACGCCGGCCACACTACCTTGTTTATAAATTAGTTCGTTACAATATTTAACGTCATTAAAACAAAACAAAGTTCGTACCAGGGCGCTCATACTTAATAAAGAAAAACTAGAGGATAAAGAGCAAGCTAGACCCGCACGCGAACCTACAGAGGTGGCTGCAAAATGGGAACAAATAGGGACAAAAGTGAAATAAGATAATAAAAGTGAAAGAACAAAAAGGGGAAGCCACCACCACGGAAAGTCGCATGCGAGTCAAGCTAAAAGCATGACTAAAAAACACAAGCAAAACAAAAAGAATCTAAATACACAGAAGGCTCCTTAGCAGGGGCATTCACATTCCCCCCTCGAAGACATCTTAGTCTTTACAAAAGTCAACATAAAAAATCAACAAAAATCATCGAATACATGCGTGGTTCAAAAACAAAATCCGAAACATTACAGAATCCTTTTGGCATTATCCAAAACGTAGCTGTTCGAAACGCACTCTCATACGTGGTTCAAAATACAAAAATCCGAAACGTTACAGAATCCTTTTGGCATTATCCAAAACGTAGCTGTTCGAAACGCACTCTCTATGAGTCTCAATCTAAAAATCACACGTGTTCTTTCAACAAATGTAACATCATATTTCGTCAGTCCGTCACTGTCAACATATCGTGTCAACATTATTCTTACACCTTTACATAACCCGCAACTCAGTATGAAAGACTGTAGTCGCAACCTACAAAATACAAAAGAAAAACATCTTCAGTCGTCTTAATCATAAGCACAGGCATCCGCACGCGGGAAGGACTAAACAAACCGATTCATTAAGCGCTTGCCTCTGTCAAGAGCTTTCGTTCCAAAATGCGGAACCAAAAACATATATACAAATGGAGAGAAATCACAAAGTCACAAAATATTTGCATTAAGACGAAATTTTCTCCCCAAATCAAAACAGCGCCACCTGTCAAAAAGGCGAACGGATTACGTCAGACCAAAACATATACAAACGGTCTGTCGAAACAGCAAAGTTCACTGGAAAAGTCATTGGGTGTCCGGGTCTGCCTTCACCAGCACGGTCAGCTTAGAGATGGGGCGCCAGTAGTAGAAAGTGGAATGGCTCGTCTTCGAGGTGACCTTGACAGTCTTCAGCTTGCAGGTTCGCACGAGTCCATCGTCGCTGGGGCGAACCTCCGTCACGAGTCCAAGAGGCCAATCTGCTCTGCATACGGCTTCGTCACGTAGCACGACGACATCTCCGACAGCAACGTTTCGTTTGGGAAGAAGCCACTTTCTTCTTCGTCGTGGTCGTCTTCGTTGTGGTCTTCTTTGTACTAGTCTTCTTTGTACTGGTCTTCTTCGTCGTGGTCTTCTTCGTCGTTGTCTTCTTCGTTGTGGTCTTCTTCGTACTGGTCTTCTTCGTAGTGGTCTTCTTCGTAGTGGTCTTCTCAAAATCCTTTCCATGGCATGGAGGGGGTCGGAGATGCTGGGTTCGGCGAGTGTCGTGCGGTATACGGAAGCGACTGATTCACCTTCGTACTCGCTGAGACAATGCTGTTCTGTTAGAGACACGTGCATCACGTCATGGACAGACTGTTTTGGCGACACTTGTCCCAGTATCGTCCAACCCAACGGTGTGAGAACGGCGTATGGGTCTCCCTTGATGACTCTCTCTGGCATGAATAGCTCTGCATGATCGTAGCCAATCAACAACCCGGGAGTGCAGCCTTCGAGCAACGGGGGAATCTCGCTGGCAATATGACTCAAATGCTTGATGTTACGAGCGGTCTCTGATGTTGGTATGTTCTCAGTGTCATTGGTGAGATGGTCCGTCGTGTAGAGCGTTTTCAGGTTGTGGGAAACATTGGAGTTGAGGGCCTTGACACACAATCCGGTCACTCTCTGACATTCGATATGAGTGTTCTGAGAAGTCATAGTGTTCAGCCTCAATGACGCTGGCTCAGAATGAGTGTTCAGCTTGTCACTCAAAGATTCAGTAACGAAGGAGATGCAAGACATGGTGTCAAGCAGCGCGTATGTCGTATGCTCTACCGTGGGATTCTCTTTCGTCGAAACTCTGACCGGAACAATCATGGTAGCTCTGACTGGTCTGTCTGACTTGTTGGTCGTCGCGAATGCTGATCCAGAGGCAGAAACACGGGCATCTTGACTGATACAGACAAACCTTGAAGAATCTGGCGGTCCCCGTGCATTCCGTTGCTGATTGGGAATCTTCTTCCTGTAGCTAGGCGCTCCATGCAGCATAGTGAGATGTGGGCCTTGGCACTTGTCACATATCGCCCTAGTAGTGCAGTCTACACTTCTATGGTCAGTCTTTCTGGCACAGGAAAAGCACAAGGACGCTTCGTACAAGAAGTGTTTCCTGTCCTCAACGGGAATCTCATCGAACCTCTGGCATCTGAGTAGAGGATGAGAAGAAGAGCTGGTCGGAAAACGAACGGTACAAAAGGGACAGACTTCGTCGCAGTTCGTACTCAGGACAGTTTTAGCGTGGTGCTGACATCTGTCACACTCTTGACATGCAGATGTAGTAGAACAATCCGTACTGTACGATGTTTTCTTGGGGACTGCTGAACTGGCGGTCTGTGAGGTGGAAGAGGCGGCAGATTTGCTGGAGGAGAAAAGGGGCTCGCAAAGGATGTCTGCCTCTGTCTTGATGAAAGCTGACAACTCCTCAAAGGTAGGGTAGCGTTTCTTCTCGTTCTTGGTCTTGTTTACTTTCCGCACCCAGTTTCTCACCAACCAATCTGGAAGCTTGCTCATGAGTGTCTTGTGATAGGCTTGGTCTTCCAGATTCTGTAGCTGGCCTATCACTCGGCTAGCCACAAGGCATTGTCCAAGAAAGTCCGAGAAGGCGCGGAGAGCTTGTCCATCTTTGGGTTTGATAACCGGCCATGCATCTAGTTTCTCTCGGAAGGCTCTGGCAACGACGAAAGAACTGCCGAACCTTTCCTCCAACGTCTGAAGGGCCTGCTGATAGGCCTGGGCATCCCTGATCAGAAAGAGTCCCTTGACCGCATCCTTCGCCGGACCGTCCAAGTACTTCTCCAAGTAGAGGAGCTTTTCCTCTGCAGAAACGCCCTGCCGCTCAATCAAAAGAGTGAATGAGGACCTCCAGAGAGGGTACGTCAAAGGATCTCCTGAAAACGTAGTGGGCTCCTGCGTCGGTAACCTGTTGATCAGGAGAGCCTCAGCTAGAGTACGAGCTAGGGCAGAACCCTCGGAGAGCGCTGGCTGGCCTTGCATCTGAGGAAGGTATGCATCTTGCCCGTAGTAGACGTCTGAAGGGCTCGTGACCGGAGTCTCTTGAAAACCATGCTGTGTGTAGTCAGTGTCAGGAGCAAAGCTTGCAGCGTGGTCATATTGCTGCGTTTGCATGGGAGGATGCATGACAGAAGGCCCATATGCAAAGCTTGGCACATAGGTCGGAGACTCTCGGGAGGTCATGGCAGGAAAAGGACCAGGGAAAGGCCCGGGAAAAGGTCTCGCTGATGGATTGAGGGATTTGTGAGGGAAACGGGAAGGCGCGTAGATCTGGCGAGGACGATCTTCGTGGCTTGGAATCTCAGCTTTGACAAACTGAGGCCGAAAGGAGGTCGCGAATTGGCCTCCGACTCTTGTCGTCATCGTGGTGGCTGTAGTCATCGTCGTAGTGGTAGGAGCCGTGGCTGTGACTGCTGCTGGAAGTGGGTGAAAAGCGGAGACAGGTTGGGCAAGGGTCCTGGAGATGCCTCGAAGAGTGTCGCGGATATCCTCGGCGGCCGACTGGAGATGCGAAGGGGCATAAGCCCTGACCTCCGTGGGCTGCTGAAGTGGCGGGAGTCCAGGCTTGGCTGCCGCAGGCTGATGTTGCCCAGAGACGAGGGTGTTGGCTGCCGGCTGGTGACGCGGGCGGGCGTAGGTGTCGGCTGTCGCAGGCTTATATGTATCTTGTGTGTGCTGTGTGTGCCTATCATACCCTACCGCCACATCTCCTATGCTCTCTGAGTGTGTACCTACATGCAGGGGGTTGTGAGTACCTAGGTACCTATCAATGGGGCTGTCACGAGGTAGTTGGGGCATGAATCTTTCTCTAGCCCTTTGCTGGTCTTCTATGTCAGTTTTAATGATCTTAAAAACGTCATGCTCTTCTTGCATCTTGCCTTCTCTCTCCACCCTCTCTAGTGCAGCCTTAACTTCCTTTTCTTTTTTCTTCAAAGCTAACCTTTCATCTTGAGCTTCTCTCTCTAAACGAGCACACTCTCTTTCCAACTCTCTTTCCATCTCTGCCTTCTTCTCAGCAGCCAAAGCTATAGACCTCTCCAACTCTCTTTCCAACTCTGCCTTCTTCTCTGCTGCCAAAGCTTTAGACCTAGAAGCCTTCTCCTCTAAAAGCAAAAGAGTCTCTTCTTGTCTAGCCCTTTCATCTGCGACCATTTGCTGGGACCTAAATCTCGCTGCGCTAACCGCCAAAGAAGCATCTAGAGAAACCTCTCTAGCACCTCCAGAAGCGACTGTGGAAGTCAAGTCCGAGCTGGAGGCGTACGGGTCTAACTTGGGAAAGAGTCTGTGATATTGTTCTTTGAGCGTCTCCGTTTGCATGTGCATATCGCTCAGATCCTCTTCTATAGCTACATCACTTTCAGCCACTTGACAAAGCCTCGAGTTCGCTACATTCAGCTCGTTTAGGCGCTCACAGAGGGTTATTTTTTGAGCTTTAAGGACTCTCCTTAGGTCTGGTGTTTCCCTAAAGGCTGTGCACAACTCGCTGATCGTATTCTTATGAGCTCGGCTTAGGGCCCAGTACTTGTCTGACAGTTCCCTCACCTCAGCATTAAGTCTAGCCCTAACAATGGCGGGGCCTCTTTCTTCTCTACTTCGTTGAGCGAGATGCTCTGCACTTGCAGCCTGTTGGGAGGGCTCAGTTCCTAAACCTTCCTGTGTAGGAGAATGTTCAGCTTGAGAGGGAAAGTTATCTGAATTCAAAGTGTCTTGGGTCTGAGAGGGTTCAACTAGAGGCTCGCCCTGAGCGCCATCATGGTCGCCTTCATTCTTACGACTATCAGTGTCCGAAGCAAAATGTTCATCCCTTTCTAACTTCAAAGTGTAAGGGGATAGCTCGGCACTCTCATGAGAAGGTAATTTCTCATCCATACTTTAAGTCAAGTGAAAACGTAGAGGTTAACAAAGACTTGCGAAATATAGAGAAACAAAATTCAAAACGGCACACCTCGGGTCACTCACTAGAGGGGAAGAAAATACGAAGTACGAAGTGTGCAATGCTATGGTCAACAAACCTAAAATAATGCCTAAGTTGCTCTGCTCTGGGCCCGACAAATAAATTAAAATATTGTTCGCTAGATGCGAAACACAGTTCCTTTAAGACAAAAGGTTCATGATCTCTTCACAAGATTCGTAAGGATAAGAAGTTCAAAAGTCAGTGGCCCTAATCACAGGCCAACAAAAGTTCATAAAGTTCTTTCTCGAAAACAATCCAAAATGTTCCAAAAAATATCAAAGTTTCCACTGTGCTTGCCCTTGAGTAGCTGTAAGATTCTGTGATGGCTTATATAAATTCTGGAGGATGTAATTTTGGTGCTATAAAGAACCGACGCGCTCACAAAACAAAACGAACACTAGAATTGGAAAATTAATTAAAGTTTATTGTGAATATGGTCATACTTGTCGATGTCATAGTAATTCGGAATCAGCTCATAATATCAATATATAAAAGGCTAAACATAAATCTATGGAGAGGCTAAGTAACCTATATCGGAGCGTGGCGGAAAAACTAATCTAAGTTTAGAAAGTGAATTAAAGCTAAAATGTGAAGTAGAAAGGACTAGTTTGAGTGAGAGTGCAGAACAGTAGAGTGTGAAGCGTGGAGCATGGAGCGAGAAGCGCGGAGCGGTGAGCGAGAAGCGCGGAGCGGTGAGCGAGAAGCGCGGGGCGAGAAGCGCGGAGCGAGAAGCGCGGAGCGGTGAGCGAGAAGCGCGGAGCGAGAAGCGCGGAGCGGTGGAAACTGATAGAAAGAAAAAACTAAACTTAGAATTCGAAACATCAAACTAAACATCAAAGGTGTCCTAAAAACATAAACATCAAAGATGGACGACAAAATGGCGGCCGAAACAAGATGGCGGCAAATCAATAAAAAATCACCAAGACAAAAATATGTTAGAAAAACCCTACATAGAATAAACGTAGGACACAGAAACGGAAAGAAGACAAAGAAACGGACAGAAGACACAGAGACGGAAAGAAGACACAGAAACGGACAGAAGACAAAGAAACGGACAGAAGACACAGAAACGGACAGAAGACACAGAAACGGACAGAAGACAAAGATTCAAAACTAAAATTACACGAATTCGGTAAATAAAGAAACATAGTCAGAAATGGATACTCGCCTTTGACAGCATCAATAATCTAAAACAGACTCAAGGCGAGCAACTGAACCTGAACTACAAAATAACTTAAAAACAAAACTGGAGGCTGGCAGAAAACACTGGGCCCCGGAACAGAGCAAAAAAAATCTATCTATCCTAAAACATCTTGTTCCGTGAACGGCTTCCCAGTAAGTGACGACGAATACAGGCTATCCACCACAGAGGTGAACTAAAAATACTGCGCGTTACTACAATATTACTGTTGCAAAACATGCGTCCCGTGCTCTCCGGGGAAAACTCCATAGGCTGTCCAGCGTGAGCCATACAGGCACATGAAATTAATATCAGAAAAACGCCGGCCACACTACCTTGTTTATAAATTAGTTCGTTACAATATTTAACGTCATTAAAACAAAACAAAGTTCGTACCAGGGCGCTCATACTTAATAAAGAAAAACTAGAGGATAAAGAGCAAGCTAGACCCGCACGCGAACCTACAGAGGTGGCTACAAAATGGGAACAAATAGGGACAAAAGTGAAATAAGATAATAAAAGTGAAAGAACAAAAAGGGGAAGCCACCACCACGGAAAGTCGCATGCGAGTCAAGCTAAAAGCATGACTAAAAAACACAAGCAAAACAAAAAGAATCTAAATACACAGAAGGCTCCTTAGCAGGGGCATTCACATACGACTTGTGTCTGTGTGTGTGGGTGTGTGTGTGTGTGTGTGTGTGTGTGTGTGTGTTTGCGATGCACGGCCAAAGTTCTCGATGGATCTGCTTCAAATTTGGTGGGCATATATTCAGGTAGACCCCGGACACAACCTGGTCGATGAGAATTTTCAACACGGGCTCCCAGCGTGCAGCGCTGAACCGATTTCGGTTTTACTATTCATCTTCCCAGATCCATTCCCAGTAACTCTTCCTTATCTTCTCCAGTGTTTTGCGTTTATCTCCCTTCCTTCGTGTGGCGTCAATCCATAGTCCCGTTACTATTTTTAGAAGGTCACTGTCCACAACGCTTTCATCCCGGCAAAGCCGGATATTCCCGTTACTATTTTTAGAAGGTCACTGTCCACAACGCTTTCATCCCGGCAAAACCGGGTATTCCTCTACTTCTTCCCGGTATTCGGCTCTACTTCTTCCCGGCAAAGCCAGGTATCATTCGGCTCTACTTCTTTCCGGCGAAGCCGGGTACCCGGCGAAGCGGGTATTCATTCTAGTATACGCCCAAGGTTCTCGATGGATCTGTTTCAAATTTGGTGGGCATATTCAGGTAGACCCCGGACACAACCTGCTCGATGAGATATTTCAACACGTGCTCTCAGCGCGCAGCGCTGAACCGATTTTGGTTTTTCTCTGGATTCATTCCCAGTAACTCTTCCTTATCTTCTCCAGTGTTTTCAGCGTTTATCTCCCTTCCTTCGTGTGGCGTCAATCCATATTCCCGTTACTACGTTACTATTTTTAGAATGTCACTGCACTGTCCAGAACGCTTTCATTGCACCCGTAAGTTGTCCTTACTGTAAAAGTGAAAAGGTCGAATCAATTTATAGCCACGCAAAAAATACACTGTCATCTATCTCTATATATTATAGATATAGATATACATATATATACACGGCTTCTCTTTGTGTGTGTGTGTGTTCGTGTGTGTGTGTGGGCAACACCTGTGGATTGTAGAGTTCTGTTTGTGATGTGGTCTGGCGGCTTTGGTGTGTCTGTATGTTCAGGCCTTCCTTCGAGAAGCCATAACAGTTATTCTCACTCCCGTTTGAGTGGACTTCGCCTTCAAAGGTGATTGTGGTGTTTCGGCACTCGGTTACATTTGGCGTCGTCGACAGCGATGGGACTCGACATGAAATGTTCAGGCCACTGAAACATTTTCGTGCTGTTCCCATTCCACCTGGGAGGGACCTAAGCTTGGCGGGTCCATGGTTCGGAACTTTGGGGACAAAGTTCATTCAAAGGGGGTCGAGTGTGACAGGGAGACTACCGTCGCCCTTCATAGCAGACTCTGCAGAGTTGTTCGCCTTAGAAGTTGTGGGCTTTCCTTGCATGTACCCGTAAGTTGTCCTCACTGTAAAAGTGCAAAGGTCGAATCTATTTATCGAAAAATCCACTGTCATCTATCTATATATATATATGTATAGGTTACAACACGAGTGGTTTTTTATATGGCTTGTATTTCAGTCAAGACCCAGCGGATGAATATCATCGGGAGACAGGAGCCTCTGGCGAGTGGCTCTCGATTGATATTCCCGCTGGGTCTTGACTGAAATACAAGCCATATAAAAAACCACGAGTGTTGTAATCTGTATATCCCATTCTACCATCAAACACAAAGTGTAGACTACTAGCGGCACTGTTGCGATCTGTGGAGTGTGAAACAGTGTTGCCAGCGAGACTTGGCCCTTTTGCAACCTTAAACTAAGTGACCGTCGCTGAAAAAATAAAACGAATGAGTGCATCGATAAGTACGCGGTAACACTACTTTCAGACCGTTTAAAAGCTTTAAGTAAAGGTTCATAAGTTGCAAGAAAGTAATGAAGTCGAAAAGAAATCCATTTAGTTGAAGCGCACAATTCTTTTGTTTTGCGTTTCAGGTCGGCGGAACGGGGAAACCGGTTTGGCCCCCATTTGGCTTACTCGATTCAGAATGGATTCCACGTTGTTTTTTTCGAACGTATTATTATACAATTAGGCTTATTGACAGAGAAGCAAATTTTAGGGAACACATATGTAGGTTTAGATTTAACCATTTGCTCCCTATTTGAAATGTATCTACGTGATAAACTGTTTTGCGAGTGTGTTTGCATGAACCTAAACTGGTATGGGTGTGAGGAAAACAGGACCCAAGTCTGTCACCGCCGATTGATTGCATTATGAAAGAATATGACTGGATTACGGAAAAATACACACATGTTAAGTTCTTAGATACCTTCATCGCCAATGTGGACTTACTGCAGAGCCAGGCAAAAGAGTAGACTTGCTCGCAAATACGTGAAACAGCCAAAGGACGCTTCTCGGTAAAAAAAAGTCGTCTGGTACGATGCAAGGGAAGGTACTCGTTTTTTGTTTTGGTTTGCAACCATTGGCATTGTGATCAGTAGTGTTCGACTGTTCAAACTAGTGTTATGCACGGGTTAATAAAACTGCGGATAAAACTCTTTAGCAGCAAAGCAATTAAGAGTGTATTACAATCTACCTTTAAGCATATTTCTGATTGGATTAAGGTTGTGCCAGCTTAAACTCTAGTTTTTATCTGTGTGCTGTCCGGGTGCAAGGGAGACTACTCTTTTGTTTTGGTTTTTGTTCTTGTAAACCGGTCTGCAGTAGACAGGGACACGGAGAAACAGTATTGAGGCGAGGGAACACATTTTCTTTCTGTTGTGTTGCATATTCTTTTTTTGGATTATTCCTATGGTAGCGATGCTTGTCTGCAGTAGACAGGGACACGGAGAAACAGTATTGAGGCGAGGGAACGCATTTTATTTCTGTTGTGTTGCATATTCTTTTTTTGGATTATTCCTATGGTAGCGATGCTTGTCGACACACGGATAGCAAACAGAGGTTCGATCGTTCGCTAGCATCTGTGTATCTTGTAAGCTGAATGTTCGTTTGTTTCGACCTGCATTGCTTTCATAATGAAAGAAACGTTTGTTTATTGCATCCCATACATCAGATCAGTTCCGAGATTCATTTTTGCGTGCAACTGATATGGTTTTCTAAGCCGTGCGATACGATTTTGGAACTTCATACAAATGTGTCACATTGTTCGGCGCGAGGTCAAAGGTCGGGAGGAAAGTAGTTCTTTGCCCAAATCGGAATCTGCACTATCATATATTTTTTGGAGTCCATGATGTATTTATTGAGCTATAAAAATACAACATATATACCCATACTGAAGTAACAGAGACAAAGAAGGGAGCTGGTCATGGTATATAGATAGATATATACGGCTTCTGTGTCTGTGTCTGTGTGTGTGTGTGTGGAGGCAACACCTGTGGATTGAAGAGTTCTGTTTGTGATGGGGTCTGGCGGCTTTTGTCTGTCTGTATGTTCAGGCATTTGAGAAGCCATAACAGATAATATAGGGCTTAGAAATAAGCTCTAAAAATTCTCAATCCCGTTTGAGAGGACTTCGCCTTCAAAGGTGATTGTGCTGAACCGCCACGCTGTCTGTCTCTGTCTCGCGATTCCTCTAGTATATCTTTCTTTCTTTATTTGGTGTTTAACGCCGTTTTCAACTGTTCAAGGTTATATCGCGACAGCCTTTAGTATATATATATGTAGGGTAGGATAAAGAAATGTGTGCCCATTCATCAGAGCTTTTGAGTTATGCTCCCTTCTGTTTCTAGCATTGAATTGTTACAGTTTAACTTACAAAGCCAACCTTGACCATCGAAAAGACAACAAGTCGTGTAAGGTGAAATTACTACATTTAGTCAAGCTGTGGAACTCACAGAATGAAATTGAACGTAGTCCGCCGCTAGTGCAAAAGGCAGTGAAAGTGACGAGCCTGTTTGGCGCGGTAGCGGTTGCGCTGTGCTTCATAGCACGCTTTACTGTACCTCTCTTCGTTTTAACTTTCTGAGCGTGTTTTTAATCCAAACATATCATATCTATATGTTTTTGGAATCAGGAACCGACAAGGAATAATATGAAAGTGTTTTTAAATTGATTTCGAAAATTTAATTTTGATCATAATTTTTAATTTTTTTATTTTCAGAGCTTGTTTTTAATCCAAATATAACATATTTATATGTTTTTGGAATAAGAAAATGATGAAGAATAAGATGAATGTAAATTTGGATCGTTTTATAAAAAAAATATTTTTTTTACAATTTTCAGATTTTAAATGACCAAAGTCATTAATTAATTTTTAAGCCACCAAGCTGAAATGCAATACCGAAGTCCGGCCTTCATCGAAGATTGCTTGGCCAAAATTTCAATCAATTTGATTGAAAAATGAGGGTGTGACAGTGCCGCCTCAACTTTTACAAAAAGCCGGATATGACGTCATCAGACATTTATCGAAAAAAAGAAAAAAACGTCCGGGAATATCATACCCAGGAACTCTCATGTCAAATTTCATAAAGATCGGTCCAGTAGTTTGGTCTGAATCGCTCTACACACACACACGCACAGACAGACAGACACACACACCACGACCCTCGTCTCGATTCTCCCTCTACGTTAAAAAATTTAGTCAAAACTTGACTAAATGTAAAAATGTGGGGCACTCCTTCTTTTAATTTTGTGTTTGAACAAAGCAGTTTCACATGCATAGATCTGCTTAATACAGTTGAACCTCCCTTTTAAGACAAATTTAACAAGCTGAGACAATCAGGTCCTTAAAAAAATGGGGGTCTGTCTCATAACGGATGTAAATGTACAGACATATAACTATGAACAGCAAATCTGGAAAAGCATTAAGGTCATAAAAAGAGGCACATCTTATACTGTTCAAAAAAAGAAACGCATAGCTTGTAATATTTGGTTAATTTAGTTATATGGCTACAAGGATATCCACCAAACTGCAGAAAATGTTTATCTGGTCGTCGACCTTTCGTCCATTGCCACAAGTGAGCTCTGCACGTGACGCATGCGTTATCAGTGGCTACAATGTCAAAATTGCTCATTTGGCATGACCACTCGTCATGCTTCAGTGTAATCTCGTGAAACTCGGGGAATATTGAGCTCTCACCATGTCTTCCAAAACCCATAAAAGCGGATTGTTCGCCACAAAGAAATCAGACGACAATTCAGCGACGAAAGATGGCCCGATTGAGCAGAGAAGACCGCCAAATTGCATTGGGTCGTTTACAAGCAGGCCAAAGTCAAAGTGCAATCGCCAGGCACTTCCACGTGTCCCAGAGCACCATCAGTAGACTGTGGGTCAGGTTTCAAGCCACTGGCTCCGTTGCTGACTTGCCACGAGCGGGAAGACCAAGGGCGACAACTGCTGCTCACGACCGCTTCATACGGCTCCGCCACCTCCGGAATCGTTTCCTGTCGGCCTCATCTTCTGTCCAGGCTCTCCCCGGGCCACCCCGATTATCGGACCAGACCGTGCGGAACCGCCTGCATGAAGCTGGTTTGAGAGCTCGCAGACCTCACAGAGGAGCTGTCCTCACCCGCCGCCATCGCCAGAACCGAGTGCAGTGGGGGCAACCAGCACCTTCGCTGGACCGTCCGGAATCACTGGAGACACGTGTGGTTCAGCAACGAGTCCTACTTCCTGCTCCAACGACATGATGGTCGGAGGAGGGTCTACCGGAGAGTAAACGAACGTTACGCGCCCAACTGTGTGGATGAGGCACCCGTTCATGGTGGTGGAGGCGTCATGGTGTGGGGGGCGATCAATACCGCTGGAAGGAGCACCCTGGTGCACGTCCAAGGGCGCATAACTGCCCAGCGATACGTGGAGGAAATTCTGCGCCCACACGCCCTTCCTCTTCTGGCTGACCAGGATGCCATATTCCAGCAGGACAACGCTCGCCCGCACACAGCACGACTCACCACCCAGTTCCTCACCGACCACCATGTCCAGGTGCTTCCCTGGCCATCCATGTCGCCAGACATGAACCCGATAGAACACCTCTGGGATGAATTGGACAGACGTGTGCGCAGGCGAGAAGAAGCGCCGGCAAATCACCGCGATCTATTGCAGGCACTTCAGGAGGAGTGGGACACCATCCCACAGCAAGATATCCGGCATCTGATCCAGTCCATGCCCAGAAGGTGCCGGGCACTTGTTGCTGCTCAAGGCAGTCACACCCCCTACTGACTTGACAGCCTCGGCACCCAATCGTATTGATTGACTGATTGATTTGAAGATGCAAATGAACTGTGTGTGCATTCAACTGTGTCCATACCAAATTTTAAACAAATAATCTAAATATTGGATTTTCTGTTAATTTTTTCGAAAAATAAAACAAATTTGGCAAGTAGCAACTATGCGTTTCTTTTTTTGAACAGTATAAATTGGGTGTGTGGGTGGGGGTTTGGGTTCCCAGAATAGGGTTCCACTGTAAAATGCATTAGGCCCCCCCAAAAAAATTGTCTGTTTCTGGTAACATGGCTAAAAAAAAATAGGGTCGGTAGGTAGGGATTTTTTTAAAAAAAATTTTTTTACCCCAAATGTAGACCAATAAAACTAACTTTAAAAATCGCGCAAAGAGACTGGATTCACTATACATAGAGACAAGACACTCAACACATTTACAAATCGTCAGCGGACTTTCGTTTTCACACGTTTTTGTTGTTCATTTTCTCACCCTGTCAAAAAATAAATAAAAATTTTTGAGTTTGGAAAAAAAAAGTTTAGGGTCGGCGCCGAAATTTAGGGTCGGTCGGGTGACCAGAAACAGAATTTTTTTTTGGCCTTACCCATGAAGCGTGGAGATGACACCATGTGCCATGCTGTTCCAGGCATCGTTGCATCTCATCAGTGACTTGCCCTTTGCCAACATAATCAGGTTCTCCAGGACAACGCTGATCAAAAAGTAGGGAGCTGCCTGCAAAAGACAAAACAACAAAAATGAAAATGTATCCAATAATTGAACTGTAATTATTGCCATTATTTACCCATATCTTAACACATGTCTTTTCTATCTTTGGTACACAACTTTCAATAAAACCAAGTACGTCTGATTCAAAATTGCCAGTTTATATACATGTATAATTTGAATTTTACTTTCTTTTTCTCACAAAAAGAAAAAAAGACTTATTTAAGTTACTACATGTACCATCAAGCACTGTTTATTTTGAACAGTTCTGTCTTCCACTTCAGATGTAACTTATGCCTATACTTTTTCTGTCCAAAAATAATGCCAAACTTGAAAGTATGAGTAATTCTCTGGAAAAAATCTATCCGAAACAACTTTATGGAGCAGCAAAAACGTTTACCAATTATCCCTCAGAATGAATGGGACAGCTTCTAAAAAGAAATCTAACATAAAAACAAAAGAAAGAAAGAAAGAAAAACAAACAGAAAATAGCAACAAAAAAAGCAAAAAAACATGCACAGACAATCAACAAACACAAACATAGCTATAAGTACATGTATGTACATCGGAAAATGGGGGAGGTGGTTGGGTGTGTGTCTGTGGGAACGGGGAGGGCGGTCAATGCATGCATCTTTGTTCAAGGTTTCTCCCTATCCAACAAAAGGGATATATAATATATATGCAGTACCTGCAATGTGTGGACCCTACCATGAGAGGACACCTCCCTTTAAGGACACATTCTCTTGTCCCTTTTTATATTATCTCTACCAAAGTATACCTGTCATGAAAGGCCACCTGCAATGTAGGGACACTTGTGGCTGGTCCCAAGGCTGTCCTTTGATTACAGGTACCACTGTATTATATTAAATGCAGCTGATGCAGGTCGACTGTATTAAGTTCAATCTGTTAATCATTATCAGGGCCTCTTATCTATAGATTACAGCAACCCTACCAGACTATTTACAAAACCGATACAAAGTACACCTGACCCAGGCAAACCTCTGTCCACTAACTTGCATGTCAGATAGTCAAGTGCACATGAACATACCCATGCACCTAGTTCACATGCACTCTGACAGTACAGCTGACCTTGTTTCTTTTTACAACTGGTATAGTGGTATGTCTGTTTATGTACAGTACTAGCTGTACCTGGGTGGGTTTTTTTTTATTTTTTTTAAACCTTTACAGAAATTTCCTGGAACCGTCCTTGATAAATGATAATTTTCTTCTTCTTAAAACATGTGTTTTATTATAACAACACACACACATATATAGATTTACGCACGCGTACGCACAACACACACAGTAGAGAAGTAAAGATTCTTGGCTAGCCTTGAGTGACCTAGACTTGTCCAGCTGAACTTTAGCACTTGACAATGACGCTATCAACAGCATTTGATGCAGTTAAAAGACAGTGACTAAGTAAATAAGACAACACAGAAAGGAGACTAGACTGCCAGGGTCTTCGCGATGGCTCAGAGGATATCTACTGCTTTTCCGCCGTTTTTAACAATTCCTTTCAAGTTTGCTTTTCTAAAAGTACCCCATGACATGTCTCGAATGGCAGCGTACACACTCCGCAATTCCCGTCTCTATATATTCTTCTTCTTCTGCGTTCGTGGGCTGAAACTCCCATGTACACTCGTGTTTTTTGCACGAGTGGAATTTTACGTGTATGACCGTTTTTACCCCGCCATTTAGGCAGCCATACACGCCGCTTTCGGGGGAAGCATGCTGGGTATTTTCGGGTTTCTATAACCCACCAAACTCTGATATGGATTACAGGATCTTTTTCGTGTGCACTTGGTCTTGTGCTTGCGTGTACACACGGGGGTGTTCGGACACCGAGGAGAGTCTGAACACAAAGTTGACTCTGAGAAATAAATCTCTAGCCGAACGTGGGGATGAACTCACGCTGACAGCGGCCAACTGGATACAAATCAGTCCAGAAAAAAACGGTAGGCTGGTCATTGGAACCAGTTAAGAGTTCAAAGTTAAGAGTTCAACTCAGAGTACTGGTTTTATTGTTCTACCAGCAACAAAAATAAACGGTACTTCTAAAACACAACCAGTAGGTCAAATCGGCAGCCAATTTTGTTCCGGTAATTTCTCGTTTCAGCCTGTAAAATACCGGTATAATTACCGGTTAATGCCAATACTGCTTCACTATTTAACAGTGCTCTAGCTCAGTCCACAATCAATCTTGATTAATCATACTCACATAAACAGAATATCACACTAGTGTTTAATTATTTTTCATTCAGTATTTTGTCCCCCTCTTCAGTTAAATACAAGTCAAGTATGAAGCAAGATCGATAGGACAGATATGGGTATTAAAATAACTAAATTCAAGTGTGTGTGTGTGTGTGTGTGTGTGTGTGTGTGTGTGTGTGTGTGTGTGTGTGTGTGTGTGTGTTATCAAACAAAGACTTCCTTTGTTTTGTTCGTCTGCGAGGTGATACTGATCGACTTACCTCGTTCACATACTCGGGAACTTCTTCCAGAGACTCAAAACTTGTTTCATTGGGAGTTACAAGGTAAAACAGACGCCTGTAGGCTGTGACGGGCTTATTAAACCAGATGTCCTGAAGAGCCTCCATCATTTATGACATCAGGAACACAGCGCAAGATAGAGGAGACGTTTGCTTCTCAAGCATCGAGAAAATGAAAGTGATGTTGTTGTCAAGAGGGCAAAGGTCGTGTGCAGTGGAAACAACTCTTTGGTAAAGTGCAAAAGCAGCATCGGAAATAATTCGAATTTAAAATAGTTATTACAAATTAACCGTTATATATACACGCATGCATCCTTATTAATTTTGTGTTTTAACAGTCAATAATTTACTGTTACTACTGCAGGTGGATATTTAATTGGATACTGAAAGAAATAAGGAATTTCAGCAACATCTTTAGTAGTGACAAATATTGTGAACCATACGCAGGCATCCGTATTTGGTACTTGCTTGATATCCGTACAGAGCTTTAGCCTTACTTGTATACCATATGAGAATTGCTAACATTTCTTGAGAGTACTTGCAAAATTTGAAATACAAGGGGATGTCTGGGACAGAAAATAAGTCTTTATTTGAAGAATAAAAATTAAACCATTTAAATTTGTAAAATGTAGCTTGTGATTTTGTGATTAATGTGTAGATAAACATTAGGGTGCATCACATGTATAAACATTGCAGCAGACGAATTTGTTGTTGAGAGATCAATAAGAAATATGTATAGCTATTTTTTTTTTAAATCGCTTCATGCAATATTTGTTTTTTGCAGATTAAACGTTTTTGTTGTCAGAAATTGCCACATTGGTTTAAAAGTATAAGGTCTCTAATTTCATTTATTTACAGAATGGTATGTACTTATTAAAAATGTTGTTCTTATTTTATTTATTTATTTATTTATTAAGGAGATTTCTATAGCGCATAACTAAAAGCACTATGCGCTTTACAATATCACTAGGTATAAGCACACGCAAACATACTCTGATTAAATAGAACTTAGGCTAACAAGACAATACTAAGAACACTAAACATTTGAGTTCATACAAAAATAGAGAATTAAATTAAATACTGGACAAACGATTAAAAAAACCATTATTTGTTTGTTTGTTATTGTTATTTTGTGTGTGTGGTTAATTAGGTTAATTAGGGTACCGTCAAGTAATTAGGGATGTAACTAAGTTTAAAGTCTAAAAACTTAGGGTCTTGTATGAAGTAAATGGATTTTGTAAACTATTGGTTTTTTTCTTACACATGTTTGCATGTTGCCGGGGTGTTACAGAATTAAAGTCATGAAATATGGTTTGTTTTTTACCAGCTTGCATGGGTTATGTTGCCCCCCTCAAGTGCACTGCCTCTGTAAAAATTAAGGTGGCAATTGTGGCAAATGCCTCGCATCTGAAAAGAAGATTAGTGTCGACCCTGTTTTTAAAACCTTCAAAATTTTGAGAAAATCTGGTTTAAAAAGGTCAAGGTCAATTCACAGATGTAATGAACGGAAAATTTGAAAAAATAGGATCTTACAATGGGGGAATTCTTAAGTTATTAAGGCAAGGAGTCTTTGATCAGTGTTGTTCTCAGTATTCGGTCTTTTTTTTTTATTTGATGGACAGTTCTGACCCCTGGCCGGTCGTCTGTCTGATAGTTCTGACCCCTGGCCGGTCGTCTGTCTGATAGTTCTGACAGAAGGTTGTCTGAGTGAGTAAGTTTTTTGTAGCCAGGACATTTTAAGTCCAGGTGTCACGAACTGAAACCGCTGCTGAACAATCCTTCTCATTGCGGTCAATGCGCATGCGCCCATCTTGGACTTAAAAAATGCGACCCTTTGACCGAACAAACCATGGGTTAGGGTTAGGGTTAGGTTGTTCACGACCTGATTAATCTCCCCATGTTATAGCGCATGCGCATTGAACGCAATGAGGATTGTTCAGGCAGAGTTTTCAGTTCGTGACACAGGTTCAACTGACCTATTGTCTGGGAACAACACTGGGTCTTAAAAGGGGGTTCCATTGTACTGTTAATTGTTTGGGCAGAGCTGGGACCTGTTGGTCATATTCGCTTCTCTGGAGGAGGAAAGCATGGGTTGTACAGGACCCATAACATCTAGGCAATGATGTCAATAGCCTAGTGAAGACTCATGTATGTGGCATGGGCTCAAAAACTTCAGAACAGTCCACTAACTGTCCATTTGCACCAGCAGAGAAGTGAACAGATTTTTTTAGTCATGATCAACATTTTCTCCTACTGTTGCTAAATGATATGTGTGTGAGTGTGCATGTGAGTTAGTGTTAGGACATAAGAGATGCCGGAATGTTGCTATTACAACCACTAAGGCTTCCATTTGTTTGTTCCTGCAGCTAAATTTTGTTGTTGCTCATATGCACATGATATCTTCACATTATTAACACACACACACATCCACAGAGACACTGCAGAATAATCATTCTTCATAAATACAGAGTCCGTGATTGTTAAGTTTAATACTTTATTTCACTTCGTTTTCACATGGCGACGTACTGTAAACCAATTCTCATGTCAGAAACCAAAGCCAGCTTGTCTGAATGCCATCAACAATGCAAATCAAACTCATATCAACAATCGGCATTCATAACATAATAATTCATGTTAAATACAACAGATCAGCAAAGCTTGAATTAGGACAAGCAAAGCTTGAAGAATTTGTTTGTTTGTTTGTTTGTTTATTTGTTGCTTAACGTCCAGCCGACTACGCAGAGCCATATCAGGACGAGGAAGGGGGGGATGAAGGGGGCCACTTGTCAAGCGATTCCTGTTTACAAATGCACTAACCCATTACTTGTGTCCCAGCAGGCTTTAGTAAAACTAAATTAATACCTACTGGAAGATTACCAGTTTCCAGTATGTTAAAATAGGCTTAACCTATCTACTGCTGGACTTACATCAGAACACTAACAGATTAAACTATACATGAATCGCGAGACAAGCGGCAAGAGAAGAGATTTTTGGAAAAAATACAGGTGAATGAGCAAGAAGGCAGAAAAAAGAAAAGAATTCATGAAGAAAAAGAGAGCATGACAGGAAAGAGGAACCAAAAATCTACCTAACAGCAAACTAGAAAGCTCCTGCGGTTCCAAAAACAGGAGGGGCCTTTAATTTCATAACCGCAGTGCCCCACTGCGGGAAAAGCTTGAAGAACAAAGGTGGGATATTAAGACACAGAAGTATTTTGCAGTTGCAGGGGTCACAATGTTGATTCATGACACAGCGAAAGTCAATAGATTACAATAGCTCACACACAAAAAGTTAAAACACACAATAGTCTCAGATCAAACTGTTATCGTAACTAATGCGAGAATAAGTTACTATTGCAAACTACCAAACATATAACTGATGACAATGATGATGACTTGTACAAGCGTTGAAGCAACAATAAACCTGGTCAGGAAATTTCTTTTTCTCGTAGTGGCAGAAATTATCAACGAGAGTTGATTAGGTTCACAATACAGAACATATGCCATATCACAGATATCTTAGCATATTTGATTAAAATATTAAGGAAAAGACAAATAAAATAAAATGTATACCAATAAAACATGCACTGCTCAAAAGCTTCAAACAGCTGTTAGTTTCTTTACGTGCAACTGGATTACATTTGTACATCCACCAAGAGTTTAGGCCACCAGACAGTTTGTGTGTTCAGACTCGTGAACATTTCATGCCCACATACATACTTCATCCCAAACTTTCATCACCTTCTGCATATTACAAGAGATCTGTCAAGATCACAACCTACAGACCCACAGACACATAGCAACCAGTCACAGCCAACAAGCAAGGGCATTCTAATGTTTTCTTTACCATGTACACTCACTAATTCCCTGGAGCTAATTCTGTCCAGAGAAAAAAAAATGTACCGGTACATGTTGCGCATCTTATGCCAAATGATTCTTCTTTTCTTTTTTCTTGAAACACTCTCAGCCCTTGCTTTCACAGTCAACCCATCCAGCATCATCACTCAGCTGAATTATCCACACATCATTGAACATCACACCAACTACACACAAGGCCAAAAAAAAAAAAAGGTCTGTTTACGGTAACATAGGCCCAAAAAATAGGGTCGGTAGGTCGGGATTGTTTTTTTTGTTTTTTTTCCCCAAAAAACCATTTTTTTACGTTATTTTGCCAAAAAAACAAGATTTTTATTTTTATTTTTTTTCCAAATGCCAAAAAAAAGTCTAGGGTCGGTCGGGTTACCGTAAACAGACCTATTTTTTTTTTTTGGCCCAATCACTTTACTCATTTGCAGCCATAACTCCTGACATCTTTAAGACAAGTGAAGCACTTGTGAAAGACAATTCCGTCAAAATTGGCATCAAAAGCACAGCCAGGCAAGCCTCACAAGCACATCTACACAGCACACTGAGAAAGTCCTTTGGGTGTAACGGAGATGAAGTTGCAGGAAACTATTTCTTATATAGTAAACACCGGCGCTTTGGATCGTCTACAAGTTGACGAGCGCTGAAAAAGGAGAGGCTGAGGCCAAACACTGCCATGGCAGCACAAGATGTGTTCACCCAATTCCTCCCTTGCTGACCAGGTGGCATGTCCTGCAACAAAAGAAAAATGTGTCAACAAGTGTCTTAACTTTTATTTCAACCCCATGAATGAGATACATAGCAGGAAAAAAGATTATTTGTGCATGCAGCATGAGGAGTATGAAGTTCCTCCGCCTGAGAAATAGCTTTAGACACCAAGTACTATCGGACAGTTACATGTATTACTAATCCTCTGTTCAGAATGTATTTTTTTACTCTTATCTATTTTCAGGACCCTACCGCTTGTCAAATTGCTGCTATTCCAGCTTCTGGCATAGACACCTGTACAATTCAAATACTTGTTGTGTGTGCTTGTGCCAGTACTGTGCATGTCTGAGAACAATGGTTCTACATTCACTGAATCAGTTTGTGAAAGAAAGTCAAAACTGTGCAGGTCTGAGAAAAATGGTCTACATTCACTGATTCAGCTTGTGAAAGAAAGTCAAAACTGTGCAGGTCTGAGAAAAATGGTCTACATTCACTGATTCAGCTTGTGAAAGAAAGTCAAAACTGTGCAGGTCTGAGAAAAATGGTCTACATTCACTGATTCAGCTTGTGAAAGAAAGTCAAAACTGTGCAGGTCTGAGAAAAATGGTCTACATTCACTGATTCAGCTTGTGAAAGAAAGTCAAAACTGTGCATGTCTGAGAACAATGGTTCTACATTCACTGAATCAGTTTGTGAAAGAAAGTCAAAACTGTGCAGGTCTGCAAGCTACCACTCATGGGAATACCTCTTTCTAAAACTCTTTCTCAAAGCAATCCTAGATCGTCTGAAATTCATCAGCACATGACTTTCATACTACATGTATTCCCTTCACTGTTTGTTTTTTAAACTGGTTCCATTCTTCCTTCCACAATATGTGTGAATGTAGAAAAACTGGTCCACAACTTGTATTGTCAAAGCGAATAGAACTTCCCATGTCTAACTTGGCATACATAAATCTTCACTTTACTCAGGGAAAGGAGTTGACCAAAAATATAAAAACTGCACTTTGCAATAAGAACTGATACAACATTATTCTTTCTAGCATATGGAGTTAAACTTCCCGCTCTCTCTCTCTCTCCCTCAGTGAAACAAAAGGCATTGTATATGTATAGGTGTGAGAAGCACAACCTGTGCTACCTGAGCCAGTTTTATTTTCAAATGAAAAGACAGGTTACACAACTACCACAGCTCTGGCTGATCCCAGCTTTTACCCTTTTCACAACAGAGGGAGTGTTATGATTGCACAGTTTTGGCAAGTCGCTAGCTCTAACCCTTTCAGGTCCATGAACCTTGGGGGAAAAACAAGTATAAAGCAAAGCATGCACTGAACAAAGTCGAGCAGCATTGAATGCACTCTTTTCTAGGTCAACGTTTAAACAAATCTTTTAGTTCAGTCAGAATTTAGACTTGGTGTACTAGTAAAGCGCACTGTGCAACAAGACCTGCAATGTGTAGCAAGGTAAAAAAAAAAACAAGGACTCTTAAGGTTATCAGCAGAAAAGGAAGAATGCACATGTATTGTATGTATGCATTGAACGCCCAGCTCTTAACCTAATAATACATTTACACTGCTGAAAATTGGTGCACATCTTTCCGCCAACATAACACCATCTCTATTTTTTTCTTCAGATAATTGGAAAGAAAAAGTTATAACTCACAGAACACATGTGAGATGCCATGGCCCATGCAAACTGCTACAGAGTACACAATAAAATGGACAGACAATAACTGTATAACGGATAATGAGAAATATGACTAGTTCCACTTGAAGGCGTTCTACCTTTTAAAGGATACCCTGCAGACGATGGTTCTAGGAGTTTTTTGTACATACAGGTGGTGCTGGTACAACGTCATGTGTTAGCGTCATTGTTATGAGTATTCACTCTTTGCCTACATTTTCTCTGAAATATTGTAGAAGCACAGGGCTCCTCTTCCTATCAATGTACATACAGCAAGCTCACTGATTCCAGTCGGGGTAAAGGATTAGTGCTGCAAATAGTAATGGATGTGAACAAAAACAACAGGACTGAATGTCACTGTGTGAACTTGACACCCATCAAAGAGGGAAAACCACAAGTGTTGGACTTCTACCCCATCAGTCTCAGTAGTAAACTGGGCCCCCCCCTTCCTTTTAAGACCCCCCAGCTCAGGTCTTAAAATGGGGGTAATTTTACAGAAGCCATGAACAGAAGATCTGAAAAATCAAGGTGTAAAAAAAGTAAATTTTAAGGGGCTTATTTTCCGTCAGGTCTTAATTGCCTATATTGGACATGAATTGGTTTATACGATTCGAGTTTTACGCCCTCACGGCTTTTTGATGTTTGCGTGTTTAGGTGGTATCAGCCATCTGCACTTATGGTAGAATGACCAAGATCTTTAACGTGCCATTGTGGTGACACGGGGGTGGGAGATGGATACCGTCTCTGGGTCTGCACATAAAGTTGACCCGTGTCTGTCCCGGCCCGGATTCGAACCAGCGACCTCTCGATCACAAGTCCAGTGCTCTACCACCGAGCTACCCGGGCCGCCCCTAAGGCCCCCCCCCAAAAAATAGGTGTGGTTACGGTAACATAGCCAAAAAAAATAGGGTAGGTAGACTTGTAGGCAATCACTTTTTTTTTTAAACTTTTTTTTCTAATGTGTACAAATTAAACCTACTTGACAGGGAAATAAGTGTGCGACACGGGCGCTTTCGCTTTCATTGCGTTTTTTGCACTGTTTTTTTGTTTGTTTTGACAAATGTAATAAAAAGTTAAAGGATCGGCCCCTAAAATTAGGGTAGGTCGGATTACCGTAACCACACCTATTTTTTTTTTTAGGCCTAAGCAAGGTCTTAAAAGGGGACGGTCTAATAGTGGGGTCCCACCGTACCTGTGGCAGTCGAAGTCCTAAAGTGGTCCTGCTGAAGTTACGATGCAACAAGAAAGCCAGCATGCTGGACTGTCGGGCTGCACGGCGTCCGGTGGTCATGGCTCTTCTGAGACGGAAGGATGTTCGGATCTCACTGGAAACAGACACAAATCAAACACTCAGGACAATTTGTAACTTTCCACTACTCAAACAGGATGCCAGTGTTGTTCCCAGACTAAGACCAGCCCTGAAAGTGGCAAGTATTTTATTCGCTATGGCGAGTAGAAACATGTAACTGGCAAGTAGAAATGTTCACCAAATGCGAGTAAAGTTGCTGAAAAAAATTGTTGGTTTGGCTAGTAAAGTTTGCTCTCTGCCTAGTACATTTTCAGAATCATGCACTATAGCAAAAGGCTGGTACATGTACACAATTTTTTGGACTTTCAGGGCTGAAAAGAACAAAAGTTTTCAGTCAGAAGAGCTCCTATACATGTCAAAACTATACGCGAGTCGACTTGCCACGGGGTCGGAACAATGTTTCAAATAAAAAACAAGTAATGAAGTATGCGTCAATGACCGAAGACCGAGCGAGGCTATGGCAGAGAACAACACTTCGTCACTTGGGTGCTGTGCACACATGGGAACTTAATTAATCTAACACATGATCAAGCTTGAATTTACTGAAAGATCGAGGCCTCTGGGGTAAGCACAACCGCATGGTTTAGGCTTAAAACCACATACCTATTTTGTTGTAATTGTATTTTCATTTCTCTCGGATCTCGCAATTTTTTTTCTTCTCAAAAAACATCTGAAGAAGTACATTACATGTATACGTATACATGTATCTCCTGGCCTTACTCTCAATGACAGATCCACAGTACGTGACCTAAAATGATGTCTTAATCAAACAGAAATGATCTTTTAATTTTATGATAAAAGTCCAAATTTTTTTTATTCACTTTGGGCACTGAAACGCAATTTCACACATATTCACTATTCAGGTTTAAACTAGCAGATTATTTGAACTCTAACTCAGCTTTTCAACCAAAGTTAATACATGATGTAACTGTAAGTAATAATTATCATAAAATGGCTGTTCAGCAAGAAAACTAAAAGCATGCTTTGTGAGATCAGCAGAACTGACGGGGAAACATTGAACAAAGAGTACCATCCATGCCGACAAACTAACTCTCGTGCGACGTAGACTAAAGTAAACTACACACGTTGTACTGTGACCACTCCCAGCTCAACTTCAGACGAAAATCGCTGACCTTTGATTCGAATAACCCAGACAGTCCGTTCTCTTTCCCTCCAATATCAATGAAGTCTCGCCACGACAGACCCTGTCTACTGAGTACTCAGAGTTGACTGGTCGACGGAGCTATTCCCAGACCCTTTTCCCTTCAAATGACCAGCGATAATCTCATCGCAGTCGTTTTGTCCACTTGACGTTTGGCACATGTGCTTTCTAGTAAAACTATAACTGCTGCTGCGTATCATACGAAACACGGGCTTCGTTCCACTTCATTTATCTCACGTTTTCCTACATGCGGTCTGTTATGCGAGTTACCCAAACGACCTATACAAGCCTAGAATTAAACATTTCGCCGGTTCACGTGGACGGATTAACGAAAAAAAGACTTAATCAAGGAGAAATTTACCTGATTAGCGAAGACAATCGTTCGAAATGTGAGTGCGTCCTTCAACGAGCGACCATGATGACGAAAGACCAAAACTTGCGAAACCTTTTCCGGATATTGTCGAGAATTCCCGAGTAGATCCGGGAAGTAACGACAAATGACGGAGTAGGAAGAACCATAATCCTCCCTGTGGTTTGTAACTTTCCCACAGAAGTTGCTTCCCATGTTTCAAATGTCAATTTGTCCAATGCCGAGTCTCTCTTAGTAACTGGCAAGCCAGACAAATATACACTGTGCAGTAATCATTTATCCATGTCATAACTTATCCATAACTTCATCCGTTTGTATATATCATGTAAATTAGGTCAAGGGGTCAAACAATAACAAGATCTTGCTTTTTTTTAGATTTCCTGTTCGAGTCAGTCCACATAACCTCTGCAAAGGATTTATTTACTCGGCACCCAATTCCCTCCTTTTAATACTGATCTGATTTTGGGAGATCCTAAAAGGGTAGTCGGCATGCTCCATGCACTTGTAATCGGCCGGATGCTTGAATCGTATGCCCAAAGGGTGACACTGCCGGTGTCACGATTTCATCTTTCGCCTGTGTACATATTTCCCCCTCGATATATACTCAAGACTGAAATGTTGTTTCCTGGTAAAATTAAGAAGTGAAATTATTTGTCAGTGGACGAAAAGCACATGTCAGTTTCTTGCATGTGAAGAAAATTGGTGGTGAAATGTAATAGATTTCACCCCCAAAATCGATTTATTCGAAAACGTGTACCGAGTGGTTACGTCCCTTGAGTAAGAAGGGAAACATTTTAGGATGAATCAAATTTCTAAGTTAAATAAAAAAAAT
>NW_027129422.1:92500-108031 GCF_037325665.1 Littorina saxatilis
TTACAGGGACACGACTGCCAAATAGTCTCGGCCCGCTCAAAATAACAATGACCGAGACCACACACACCACGCGAGAGAGAAAGACTACAGGGAGGCATGCCGTCATGATGCATTAATTGACGTCAAACACTTTTGACCGTGACGTAATCTTATGCGAGCTTTATCCATAGTCTTGGATAACCACTCACACATAGACTCGGAAATGTTAAAGTTTCTACCACAGACATGCACACGCACACACGCACACACACACGCACACACGCACGCACAAACGCACAGACAGACAAAGTTACGATCGCATAGGCTACACTTCGTGAGCCAAAAACGTGCAGACCTTGATCAGTCAATGATAAATTTGTCACTTCGTGATAAGTATAGACCTGTAGAAGCGATACTGGACGATTTTTCCAACGTTTACTGTGTTGTCTGATTTACTACGATTTTTTAAAAGTGTTGAACCCATTTCAGATTTACCTGCTTATCTGTTCTTGATTTGATACTTCCAAAGAACAAGTGGTACTTTGAGTTCCGGTTTTATGTTTTAACCAATCAGAATTTGGTTCCTAAATAAAATCGTCTGCTGCCTGTCCCAGCAGAGTCGGCAACAAGCACTGCTTGCCACATGTGTGATGTTACCAACAGAAATAGCCATAAATTGGGCAAGGTAGCAATGTAAATGAATTGGATCTAACTAATGTGCTTGTACTGCATCTCTGGCCTTTGAATTCACTCCAAATGTACTGGCTCAGCGTGAGAGGCAACATCCTGTCGAAGTCGTAAGCACGAGGCTGACTGGGAGATTGTTATTCGAAGAGCATGCTGAAACGGATTGTAAGTACAATATTTTACATGTTCTCGACATTTCTGTTGATCTTTCCTTAACTTTAATTGTTTCCTTGATTTAAAACCCTAGGGCTTGTATTTTTAGTTGTGATACTAAGCACGTATCTTTACCACAGTATCCGATCACTTCACACTTGAATTTTGGAATGATGAAGTGGAATTATTTCTGGATCTAATTTATTCCTTGTTCCCCCCCTCTCGATTCCTTTTTTCGCCACATATGTATTGTCGTGTGAGGGGGTAGATGCGTGTACTGGCTGATTTTTTTTTTTACTTCGGTCAGATACAGATGATTGGAAAAAAACCTTGTCAAGAATTTCAGAATTTAATAGATCTGTTCGAAGTTTTTACGGGATGGGTCCTGTTACAATACAGACTGAATGTGCCCAAGATGAACTTTTGATTAAACATACACACACAAATGAATCTCTTGAGTTTGTTATACGGCGAATGTCCAGTTTCCACCACCACGTCTGTGGTATGTTTTTATACTGTTTGATTGAATAGACTGACGTGCATTCTCTCGCAAATGTGCGCGCGTGTGTGTTTGTCTGTGCCTCAGACTTATTAATCAAAGATGATGTTGCACATTGCAGATCTATGCGACAGGAGCAAGTGGACAAGACAGCTACATTTGTCTGAGCGAAGATCCAACGGTAAGCTCTTTTAGCCGAAGACAGCGAGCCTGGGTGCATGCATGCAAGCTTCTATCATGTTCGTGTGAGTGCTGCAGGGCTATTAGACGCGACGACTTTTCATTATTCTTGATTTGGAGATTCATGCAGGGTATTAGAAAGTGCAGAACAAATACGATGTGTGTTTGCTCTGAAAAAAAGAAAAGACGCAACAAACAAACATTGTATTTGTTTAAAGTATCACAAATATTTATTACCTGTATCTGCATGTTTTGATAATGATGAAGGGTAAATTACTTTGACGTGTGCTTTTTTTTTTTTAACCACACTGATAACGAATGATAGAAACACAGACACACTTAATAACATATCCACAAAAATTGTAACAATAAATGTAAGCTGAACAATGCCTGCAACACATTTCAGGCCTCAGAAGGAAGTAATTATGAGATTCAGACAGAGAGAGAAAGCCCAACACGAAACCAGTTGTGACATTTTTTATTTCATTATGTAATATTAAAAACACGACAACAACGTATTTCCTGTACTTAGTTTCGTGCAATTATGGATTGCAAAGTATGTCTAATTGAGTGGCATAAAGAGGCACAGTTGCATGAAAAACCAACTCGGATCTTGACTAGGATCAGGATTTTACATGGACACAACCTAGAATTTAACATCCTGGGGGGAGGGGGGTACTGCGCCTTTCACATCAAGATGTAAAGATCTATTTTAAATAATACTTATTAGAAGGGAACAAAATCAAACAAACTACAACAATCGTTCTGAGGGGAGAGAATTACCTCTTCCGAAGAAATTACCTCCCTTGCTTTTCTTGTCGTGACTTATGTAGAGTAAAGTGAATAGAAAGTGAATCAGTCAGTAACAAAAAAAAACACAACATTTCTTAAGATCAATGAGGAGTCTTGAAGTATTTGTCAATGTTAATCTTGTATGCATAACAAACAATATATTACGGATTGATAATTAAAGAAAATCGTCTCTTCTACAGGGTTGACCCCCCTAAAAAGGACACCCACAACCATGCAAATTACTTCTGCATCTGTTGAACCAAATATTTTATATATGGTATTCATTAACTTCAGTTTATGTTCTGCCTTGCCAGTAAGTGGCAATTTTGTAAATTGAATGGTCTGACTTTTGTGCAATTTTAATTTTTTTCTCCATCGGGGGTCGACTAAACAGAACGAGTTTTGACATTGAGCGGTAGCCATTTTTACCTAATTTAAACCCTTCAGGCTTTTACCTTTTTGATTATCTTGAATGTCTGAGTATGTAAAAACATCCCCTTCAACCCCCAGGCTATCGATGACCTGAAGAAAGCATGCAGTTACAGCTAGGTTCAGGGCAATCCTCAGACACGAAAGCGTTGGTGTCATTGGTGATGCAAAAGTTAGATAATTTAACCGACAAATTTGCCACTTTGTGAACTGCACATGCATAAAATCAAGTTTAAGTATGCTGAATATGAAGTTATCCAGTCAATTGGTGTAGAAGTTATAGCATTTCTGTCAGTTAACAGTATTTAAAATCGCTAAAGTAAAATCTGACATATTCGAAAGTTTTGCATAAACACCCAGACAATTTTTACAATACTCTCCTAAGCTTCTCCACTTCTCAGCCCTGTCTTGGAAATGAATTCGAATAAGGCAGTCAAAATAACTTAGTTTGGAGCACCCATCAATCAGAATAAGCATCAACTTTTGACACAGGAAATATCTTCTACAGAAAGCTCTCCTGGTTTTATTCTACATTTTTCCTGCATAATGGTAACAAATTTAATGATAAATCTAAACAACGAAGTGACTGTGGTAAGATGAACAAAGTTAAAAAACAAAGGATTACTGTAAATGGTTTACGAATCGAAATCTAAACAAGTTTTAATGATAAGTAAAATGATAAAAAAAATTTTTTTTAAAAAAAGCTAATGTCCTCGCATTTGTCCAGAATTATTCCATGTTTAACATGGGAACAGAGGGATAATTGGTCTAAAGAATTTTTAAAAAGGAGGGTTAGGGTAACCCTAACCTTCTTTGGACTATCTGTATGCAATGCCCGCTATAGGTGAAAGACTTTTGTGGAAGCCATGGAAGAATGCATCGCTGTTGTGCTGGTTCAGCTTGAGGTCCTGTCCTAGCGAATATCCTGCACACACAAAAACACGACTTTTTAAGCCACTTATGTTGCATTCCGTGACATAGCTTTGTTAAAACCGTGTGCCTGATAATAATGACAGATTTTTTTAATATACATTTTTTTTAAGACACCCCATATAATATTGTTTGACAATCTCTTTCAACATAGTTTACGAATCACCAATGTGTATACAAACGCAAATAACCCACAGGTCAATAAATTACTTTCCATGCAGAGAGAGAGAGAGAGAGAGAGAGAGAGAGAGAGAGAGAGAGAGAGAGAGAGAGAGAGAGAGAGAGAGAGATTAAAACTAGAAAATGTGTGCTATATAAAACAAGGATAATCACTGTCAAATCTTTGCTTGTACCTGCATGGTGTTTACTGCGCTATATACACAACCTGTTTTATTTCATTTATTTATTTAATTTTTGTTTTTGTTGGGGGGGGGGGATGTTTTGTGATGAGGGTTTTTTCAAAGCCTTTACTGCTTTAGTCATTGAATCCACCCGACTTCGATTTATTGTTCAGTGATGGGTAATTGTGTGACCAACTATGTAAGTTAGTGATTGTTCTGGCTTCATACAATGACATTGCATTAATTTTATAAGTGTATGTGTGTGTGTTTCAGGCAAAAGCTGATATTACAGTCCTAGTTGTATGCAGTACCTCTGCTTCTTCGTTCAGGAATCAAAGTATACAATCTAAACCGATTATTTTGTTCAATAATGTTCAGCTTACCATCCCAAAGAAGGCAGTAACGTGCCGAGATATTGATTATAGATATTAACGTACCTAACCTGGTTACTGGTGTGTTTTCTTTTTATTTTAATAATGTAAATGTGTGACAACTTGCAGGGTACTTGATGTTCAGAGCAATTTTTCTGGCAAAAGACCTTTTATGGATCAAAGAAAACTTTTGTCATGGTGCACAAGTCAATCAATTTGGTTGATAAATAATTTGTGCTGCATTTTCCCTGGTTCCAAAACGTAGTATGTATTACCACATGTCCTTACCTGTCATTGGCATCACATGATTCTCTGCAAGCAGTCTTTTGTGGAAATACGTCATTTAACACTTGCACTTATAGTAGGTGGCTGTGGAACGGTAAACATGCAACGACAACGAACAACAAAAGATAAAGTGTGGAGTACACTCATTTTTTTTAACATACGCTAAGTTTCTTTGAGAATGCTCCAAGTGAAAATCAGGGGTTCCTAGGCCTGGTATCACAATTAAACAGCTTCTTCTCAGAATCAGGGGGGAAAAAACTGTTATATGGCGAGATGTCGTGACAAGAACAGACAGCAGCAGCAGCAACAACATTGCTAAATCATCGCTTTAACAAAATTTCATGTTTAGCATCGCAGACAAAGCACGGCTACTGATCCGACCAAAGCCACACTTCATGCACGATGGGCACATTGTTATGGCCAGCTTGTTAACGTGCGCATTGTGTATGTTTTACATAGAATTGAATGTGTTTGTTGTTGTGTCTGTCATCTATCCTAGTCGTTTTATTTAGAATAAAGCAAACTTATTACAATGACGATTTTCTTCGGTTTTTGATGAAGGATTGGCATCAAGACTTTTCCTATTTTCCAACTCTGCCACCATACACTGGCCGTTCAGGTCTGCATGTCGACCACATGGTGTGTGATCAGATTTTTCGGACATGTTCACAATGCTTACATGACCACCAAATGGAAAATCAGTTGGTATTTGTTATGTTTTTGTGTTAGCACAATCTTCATACAAGTAAACAGAAACAGTTTTGTTGCAAACAGAGCCTTCATAAGAAAAAATGCTTCTAAGTCAAAATACATACCCCCTTTTTCGTATTGCGTAAAATATACCCATAAATTCTGGACATCATATTTTTAATTTTTTTCACAACAATGAAACCAAACTTTGGCATATGTTTTAGCAATATATTCACAGTAAAACCTATGAGTTTGAAGGCTGCATCTTGTTTTGTTTATTTTTGAGAATTTGTTTGCAAACCCATGCAAATGGCCAGTTTCTGGGGAGAGACTGGGGAGATAATGGCCAGTATAGAAAGAGTTAATAAGTAAACTAATGTCAGAAGTAGGTATTTACCTTGTTTGCCTTCGCGTTCTTGATAGCCCGCTGCAGCATTTGTATCACTTCCCTTGACATTCAAAACGCCAATGTATTTCTGAAAGGAAAATAAAGATATTGACCGAAACATCACACAAGTGGAATATCATGCTAGGTTTTGTTTACAGTGCCTGTTCTCCGACCACATCTGATTGTAATTTAAATAAAGAAAAACTGTATCCATTTATTACTTCTCTATTTGTGTGTGTTTGTGTGTGTGCAGGGGCGGATCACATCATTTTTAAGGGGGAGTTTCCAAATTTCTTTTAGGGACAATTTGACGACGCGAAGCGTTTAGTTGAAGACGCGAAGCGTTCAACCTCCTTGGGGGGGGGGGGGGGGGGGGGGGGGGGGGGGGGGGGTCCAACAAATGTGTGATAAAAACAAGGAAAATGGATCAATCTGAGCCAAGAAACATCCAAAAAAGTAAATATATTAAGAAGAAAAATTTGAATCACAACAAGGACAATTGATCGATCTGGCGCAACATGAGCAAACTAATTAGCCAACTTCTTTCCAAAATCGTCACTTAGAATACAAAGGCCGGCTCCTTGTTCATGTCATTGTGTGTGTGTGGCCAGGACCGTGACTTCTGCTTGCCTCGACGTCTTCAGAAAAGACACAAAATGCCAGCAGGCGTATGTTCTTGGAGCACTCAGTATGCCGTCATCTGCAAACAAATAAAATAAATACAAATTATTCAATTGTGTAAATAAAGAACAATCATTTTAATATTACAACAAAACATTCATATAACTGTAGTCTTCACCAGAGACATCCACTACACTATCTTTAAATAAAACTGCCGTAAAAAATTGAAATATTATAAAACTTACCCCCACTCGATCAGATCTATTTGGGATTATTCAAGTTTCAACCATGAAACGATGCCGGTTTGGACAGATCTGCTAGTTTGCCGCTGAAACTGAAATCAAAGGCGATCTTCAGAACTATTTCTAATCTTGTATTTGTGATTAATATAAAATGCTGATCTTCCCAATAGAAGCTGATGTGTATACACATGACCAGGACAAGGTATTTTGTTACAGGGCATTTACGCAGACGTCGCAGTTCAAAATATCGTTTTAGATCTGATTTTGTACAGCAGCCTGTGTGATTCAGAATCGTCTGCCCTTTTTCGGTTTAACATATTATGGACGATTCCTATGAGACTGCTCAATCATAACTGATGACAAATTCAGAAACAGATGATGGTTTCAAGTAGGCTGCAGTAATGATTCGTTAAAAATGTCAAGCCACTCGTCGATCATTCACACTCAAAGAACCCAAGCCAAATCTGCTCTGGTTCCGAGCAGCTTTTTCCAACTGAGACCCTAATTGTTACGCATCTGCCGCGAAAAGATAGACCACAAACAAGCGGCACTGTACCATGCTTTCGTTTATGTTGCTAAACAGATTAAATGTGCATTGTAAATGTGCTTACAGCAAAGAAATGCATCCTTACTTACCACAAAAATACTGGTACCACATTCATCGCACTTGTGTCTTCTTACCAAAACCTATCGATAAGTTTGTTTACGATATATTGGTAATTACTAACCGTTAACTATTTTTCAAAAATCTGAAATGACTTTTAAGAATCAAAGAAAGATTCGCTAAAACGGTTGACTTCAGAAAATAAGCAATATTTTTCAGAACCATGAAATAAAAATCGAAAACTCCGTTTGATCTTTTATTTTGGTAGATTGATGACAACAGCCGGAACTGAAAGTACCAGAACCAAAAATTAAGGGCATTAATCAGGTAAACTAAGAAGATTGTCGTTCTTGGCGCGCACTTCACATGTCCGTCAAACAGTGTCCGAGTGAGAGAAAAAATTTTTTTTTTCGCAGTTCGACAGTATATGAGGCCCTTCTTCATATCAAAGTGTAAAGGTTGCTGAACGATGTTTTTCCTTTTTGCTTGTTTAGTTACACTTTAATAAGCGGCGGATTTATTAACCGGCGGTCCAGGAATACGTCATTTTCGAAGAAAAAAAAATCTTCTCTTTTGTTTACGTCACTCAGTCACTTTCTTTCGTCATTTACACTTGTTTGAATCTAAACAAAACTTCACGAAGGATGTGGAACTTTTGTTTTAATTATGTACATGTACGTGTACTTTGATCACTTCGGTACATCAATAATTTCACTGTCACCGTCACGAATCATTACTCGGCAGAGAAAAACGATTTTATGAGTGTTTGTTTGTTGGTCGTCTTCCACATCAGAACAAGATAATGTGAGTTTTAGTCACAAACTACGTGATTTCTCTGAGAAAACTGGCTTTAATAAGCGGCGGGTTGGTTTTTATTAACCGGCTTTTTCTAATACATAAGATATAGTGATAAATCCGGACCGTCTGAAATCGGCTTTTATAAGCGGCTGGCTCTATTAACCGCGGTTTTATTAAGCGGCGACCTCTGTAATGTCCTTCATGTCACTGTCACCGAAGAAAACAACCACACACACACACACACACACACAGCGCAACAACACCTTTTGTCGAAGAATCGAAGGAATTCCCTTATAGTTTATGTGGTCGTTCAAAATGGATGGATTCGTCACTTTGTGCGCAGTTGGGATGGACAGATTTACAGGATAACATTATTTTGTTTTTCTTTTCTTTTTGGTGAAAGTCAAAGAGTGCACACGGCTGCAATCAGCAGAATCCACAAACACTTCTTTGAAACAATTATCTTGCTTCAGAAAACTGACTATAACTTTGTAAATGAGTTGTTCTTTGCTACTGGTGACAAGTGGGGGTCAGCTCACACGGACGCATTTTTCCATGCAGACTAGGGGAGAAACTGGTCACAAAACACCCAGTACATGCCAGAGCGGTAGTTATTTTTTCCGAAATGTAGCGAAATGTAGCAAAAAGTAGCAAAATGTAGCGAAAAGTAGCGAAATGTAGCGAAATGGAACATGATAAAAACGAACTTTTCGAACATTTGGAGCTCCAACAATTTTCGTAGTTATCGATTCAGACTTTATCAAGTTGTAATACTGAACACTTGACTTTCATGCCCAGGTAAGGGATAAGGCTTAAATCCAAAGTGTAAAATATGTAGTTGACACATTGAAATCACAGAGAGAGACTGAGAGACTGATACTGTTTATTGTGTAGTTCAAAAGGATGGAAGTTGATTAGTCGTATATATACGATATATATCATATGTGACTCTGCATAAGACCATAAAAGTATGGCTTACAACTTGTCCCTATCACCGTTCCAATATATAGTAATAATTGATCAGAGTACATAATACATGCAGAGAGAGAGACAGAGAGAGAGAGAAAGAGACAGAGAGAGACAGAGAGACAGAGACAGAGACAGAGAGAGACAGGGAAAGACAGAGAGAGACACAGACAGAGAGAGCGAAAGAGACAGAGAGACACAGACAGAGAGAGAGAAAGAGACAGAGAGAGACAGAGAGAGAGATTTAAACTCAGATTTAGAAGCACATTTTTTATTGACAAATCCAAAAATCACAAAAGGTAAGGATCATGATCCAAGAAATTACTGTGTGCTTGTGGTTTTGGCACATTGTTTCCGTTTAACTTGACCTGGCTTCTTGCCTTTATGTGTTGGTGCACGGGATGTTCTGCATCCGTCTGTGCTCCTGACTACTTGTTCGTCTGTCAGTACCAATGCAGACATGAACTTTTTGAAACGCTTGCTCCTTTTGCCCTGATCTTCAAACGGTTACAACTCGCTATTGCCGCGGCCCGTTGTTGCCGCGGCCCGTTATTGCCGCAACCCGCTATTGCCGCAACCCGTTATTGCCGCAACCCGCTATTGCCGCGGAACTTTCCCGCAAGAAAGATCCCCTGATTCCGGTTTTGTTAAAAAAAAAATTGCGCCAGTTAGATGCCATCAAACAACAGAGTTGGTAACTCTGCCGTGTGTTACGCGTGATTGTTCTGAAAAGTGACTATTACATGATTGTTCTGAAAGTCTACTATTTATTTCATCGTAATCATGTAAGCCCTCATACGTGATTGTTCTGAAAGCTTACTAATTTACATGATTGTTCTGAAACTTTACTAAAGGTAAACTTGCTTCACCCGTGAAATGTTGTCAGATATGGAACAATATGTATACCCCTGCCCAACGAAGTTGGAGGGGGGTATACTGGATTCACTTTGTCCATCTGTCTGTGTGTATGTCTGTATGTATATATGGAACAATATTTTGATACAATGATACTAAATCTTAAGTGATATTGATATTTATACCCCAGCCAAATGAAGTTGGAGGGGGTATACTGGATTCACTTTGTCCGTCTGTCTGTGTGTATGTCTGTATGTAAATGGAACACTATTTTGATACAATGAACCCCCGCCCAATGAATACAAACTCAACAAGTAATACGTTTCATACATTCAACATGTCTTCTTTATTGTTCTCAACTCAAAATTGAAATTAAATGTTCAAAGACAAAAATTATATATAATCTTCAAAAATGTAATGATTCTTCTTGAGTATTCCCAACTCAAAATTCAAGTTACAGGTTCAAAGGGACACATAGAAACTTTTGAATTTTCCTCTTTGCCTTGCTTAGGTGGCGAGGTCACCAAAATGGATCGAAAGGCATGGCAAAGAGGGAAAATGGAAGCTACTTTTTGCCCCGTTAAAGACGAAAGGCACAACAAATAATTTTTACAAATGAAACTTTTTTTTTATGAACTAAAAATTCAAGTGGAGAGGGGATGAGAGACGTGAGGAGATGGGTTGCGAGATGGTTGGGGAGTCTGGGCTATAAAGTTCTTGCACGCGAGACAATATACTTCTTTGTGTGTGTTTGGGGGGGGGGGGGGGAGTATTTTGTTTATCAACTCTCTCTCTCTCTCTCTCTCTCTCTCTCTCTCTAGAAGGGGGGGGGGGGGCAAAAAGACATGTTTGCCCCCCCCCACCCCAGGAACAGCTGCCCTCCCCCCCCCCCCGTTTCCGACGCCAGTGCACTGAGTACATATGCACACACACACCACACATACACACACATGAAAGCTAAATTTATTAGCACATCTGTTTTCAGTGACACTTTTTTTTTATTACACAGCAACCACCAGGGGTAGGGGTATACATTATTATTGTTCCATATCTGACAACATTTCACGGGTGAAGCAAGTTTACCTTTAGTAGAGTTTCAGAACAATCATTTAAACTACTCACTTATCGCCCCCCCCCCCCCCCCCCCGGCTGAAATGGCATTTCACAGGTGAAAAGAAACCTACTTATCTCTTTGACAGTCGGCTGCCTTTTGGCAGCAATGTAGGGCCGTCACACTTCCATCGCCTGTCGCAAGCTATTCGCAGATGCATGGCACGGAAAGGCATACCAGGTGTGTTAGCGTATATTGATGCAGTTGCTGCAACTTGTCACTTCCAAGTGACAGGGTGTTGTTTCGCGTGTCGATGTCGACACCGAGAAACGTGATACGTTGGGTAGGCCCCACCACCTTCTTCCAGCTAATGTTGAAACCCAGTTCCCTCAATAATCTAATTAAAGACAGTAAGATGTCATTGCACTCTTGTCTGGTAGCTGCTACCAGAAGAAAATCATCAATATACGCTAACACACCTGGTATGCCTTTCCGTGCCATGCATCTGCGAATAGCTTGCGACAGGCGATGGAAGTGTGACGGCCCTACATTGCTGCCAAAAGGCAGCCGACTGTCAAAGAGATAAGTAGGTTTCTTTTCACCTGTGAAATGCCATTTCAGCCCCGTCATACAATAATCGTCCGGACTGATGCATACTGACCGATAGGCGGACTGCAAGTCTACTTTTGCACACCAATACCCTGTCTTCGCTAGGGCGCACGCGTCAGATACGGTTTAAAATTTTGCTGACTCAGGTATAGAATAGTCGTTCATTGCCCTACCTGTGGGTTTGCTAGCGTCATGGATCAACCTGATGCTGCCATCATCCTTGGGAATCGCAGCGATAGCGCTTACCACAGTTGGTTTTCTACTAGCTACAATGTAATAACCTTTTTCTATCTGATCTAATAGCTCTTTTTCCACAGCTTTATGGTGTTCGTTCGATGACCTATGGTTTGTTTGCTCTACGTCTAGTACGCCTGCTCTATTCTCTTCTGTTACACGGAAACCGTTTCTTATGCCATCTAATAAAAAGGTTTTGTCGTGATCGCCTTCTAGCACCTTGTGCCACATTAGAGATTTAGCATTAATGGAATCACTATTTCCGAAAAATTTGCACTTATTGGAATCTAGCTGAGTGTCACGTTTCACTATATCACATAAGGTGATTATGAAACGGTTAGTTACTACTAACTAACTAACCACACCACGACCCACTCTCGCAGTCATACAATTTAATAGAGACAACAAAAGTATAAGTTTCAGACGCCTGTTTATGTAAAAACTCGCCACCTCCCTCGAGACTTCACTCAAAATATGTTCTTTTTACGTTCACAAAACGTAAAAAACCAATGGTCACTGACAAAATGCCAGTTAGAATAGAAAATTATAGTAACACGCTGATCCCGTGTAAAGATAAGAAAATACGACTGTTCTGCTCCAAAAGTGCTAGTTCATGCAGGTGTCACACACCCCACGTCGTCCCTACTCGAGTATAATCACAGATAACACAAGAAAAATGTTCATTCAAAATGAACAGCGTCGATGCAATGTCCACCAAAGATTTATTTTGGGAAGTGTTAAAAGGTTAGGGTCAAAAGTCAATGAATTGCATGTTGTGCTGGATATATATATAAATTGTTTATTTCAGTCAATGCTTGCTATGGATTGATCAAACAGCCACAAGAAAAAACAAGTCGCGTAAGGCGAAATTACTACATTTAGTCAAGCTGTGGAACTCACAGAATGAAACTGAACGTAGTCCGCCGCTAGTGCAAAAGGCAGTGAAAGTGACGAGCCTGTTTGGCGCGGTAACGGTTGCGCTGTGCTTCATAGCACGCTTTACTGTACCTCTCTTCGTTTTAACTTTCTGAGCGTGTTTTTAATCCAAACATATCATATCTATATGTTTTTGGAATCAGGAACCGACAAGGAATAAGATGAAATAGTTTTTAAAACGATTTCGGAAATTTAATTTTGATCATAATTTTTATATTTTTAATTTTCAGAGCTTGTTTTTAATCCAAATATAACATATTTATATGTTTGTGGAATCAGAAAAGGATGAAGAATAAGATGAACGTAAATTTGGATCGTTTTATAATTTATTTATTTTTTTACAATTTTCAGATTTTTAATGACCAAAGTCATTAATTAATTTTTAAGCCACCAAACTGAAATGCAATACGGAAGTCCGGCCTTCGTCGAAGATTGCTTGGCCAAAATTTCAATCAATTTGATTGAAAAATGAGGGTGTGACAGTGCAGCCTCAACTTGTACAAAAAAGCCGGATATGACGTCATAAAAGACGTTTATAAAAAAAACCCAAAAAAAACGTCCTGGAATATCATTCCCAGGAAGTCTCATGTCAAATTTCATAAAGATCGGTCCAGTAGTTTAGTCTGAATCGTTCTACACACACACACACAGACAGACAGACACACACACACACACACACACACACACACACACACACACACACACACACACACACGCACATACACCAAGACCCTCGTCTCGACTCCCCCCTCTATATTAAGACATTTAGTAAAAACTTTTTAATTAAAAAATAGAGCTTGTTTGAAACAGGTAGAAAGGAAGAGTTGATATTGCAATATCTGTACGTGGGAATGTGGTGAAAAAGAGTGCTAAAGTCGGCCTCAGATCCATTTCAAATATTTATTGCAGAAAAACAAAATACAAATTAAAAACAAAACCACAGAACCATTACCAGGTGTCATAGGAATGTTTGAAAACAATAGTTTTAATTTTACACTGTAAATACAGGAATCAGAATTAAACACCTCAAATTGGCACATGCATCATGAATCACCTGGAATTGCAACAGGGAGATACTGAAGTAATTGGAAACAAACACTTGAAATTGACAGAGAAACAATTGAAAATATATTACTGACATGAGCGTACAATATTTTAATGGAAGTGCATTTTTAGCACGAAGCATCCGCAGGAGGCCGAGGATGCACTAACAATTACATAGTGCCACAAAATGTGTACGGACATTTCACAACCGTGCATTATTAGCACAGAACACATACATGGGGGCGCACAAAACATTATTGTACCATGATGATGATCGGGATTGTTGAAGATCTTTTCTTGTGCAAGGCGCCCCTGTATGACCGCAACTGATCCAACCGGCCGCATCTGAACAAACGACGTCGAAACGGCGCGAAACACGTCCTCTCGGTTGGTCTCGGATTGACTCGGCTCCTCTCGGTCTTTTTTTTTTTGTGTGTCTTTTTTTCTTTTCCTTATGGTCGGAGTGGTATATTTATGTACATCTTAGATTAAAAAAACACCCGAAAGCTGTGTTTAATCGTTTCGCGTAAATTGTACATTTTTTTCAGCTTTGAAATTGTTTTGGCTTGGAGAGTCAGCGCGCTTTGGCTTGGAGACTAATTCTCCACAGGCACGTTCTTCCCAACCACAGATACCAGCGTCGTCCGCGACGCTGGAATAAAAGACAACGGTGGTCAACGGGGTGCATAAGACATGGTGCACTTAGCTTTCTTTCGCCACTGGGTGGACGTCCTGTAATTAGTCTTTTAGCCTCCACAACTGCTCCGTCGAATGAAGTGCTGGTTAGCGTGGTGACGAAGCAGGGAACTGTGGAGGCATCAGGCGCCGCACCCAGTCGCTGGTTAGCTGGTTAGCCGGTTCGCTGGTTAGCTGGTTAGCCGGTTCGCTGGTTAGCCGGTGTGCTGGTTAGCGTGGTCCCCCAAAAGGCAGCCGAACAGAAGTTAGGAAAACGAAGGCTGCAAACAGAAAAGCATCGGTGCACTAAACATGTCAGCTACCCCTCACCCTCCACCTTTAAACATGTCATCTTTACATATCTCATCGAGCACGTGGGCCTGCACAAAATTAATGGACTTTTCACAACAACAAAACAGCCGTCTTTTCGTCTTTCTCTCCCTATCTGCAAAAACCATGTACAGATTAGTATTTTAGCGTCACAGAGAGCAAATTATGCGCTAACCTGGAGAGAACAACAGAGAGTATTTCATTCCACAAATACAGACTCGTCAACAGCGTTAAATAATGATTTATTACCTCAAACAGCCTATGAATGTAGCACTCTCATGGAAGCAAAACCCGCTTCCTCCCTGGAATGGCCTCTGTTCGTCAACAGTGACAACAACATCCAGAAACCCCTTGTCGAATACTTATGCGAAAACCATCGCACGACGAAGGAAAGATTTGACGACTCGTCCTCAGCAAAACATGTGGCAGTGAGAAGGTGATAACCCGTTGAAGATCCTCTAGAGTGCCGAATATTCTATTCGGTGAAAACCATCATACTCTAGAGACCCCTGTATCGATCCTACTTCTTCTGCCGCTGAGTGTCAAGTGCCCCGTCCTTGTGTCTCTCACAGACCACCTAGACAATAACACGTGACTGACCTTGTCACATAACAAGTTCAGCTATCGACAATTCTGCCCCGATAGCAAAAACCACTCTGTGAAATGCGTGCAAAAACAGAAATCTTGTGCTTGTTTGGCGCTGTCAGCAGAATCCACATCCGGTGACGGAAAACAGACGCTTTCTGTCGCACTGGATCAAGAGAGGGCACCCCACCGAGTGACCTTTTCTTGATCCCTGTCACCTAATCGTGACACTGAGGGAACGGGCTGTGGAAGGTGGG
>NW_027129423.1:0-9830 GCF_037325665.1 Littorina saxatilis
AGAGAGAGAGAGAGAGAGAGAGAAAGAGAGAGAAAGAGAGAAAGAGAGAAAGAGAGAGAGACAGAAAGAGAGACAAAGACAGACAGAGAGCCAGACAGAGATAAGCAACAAAATATGAAAAGACAGTCATAAGACATGAAACAGGGACAATCCTCAGTAGACTACTGCAACAAATTCCACAAAGATGTCGACTGTCTACAGACGCACAAAGCATCCACATAACGCTATTACTGACAAATAACCTTTTTTTTTGTTTTAACCCTTTTTTTCAGAGGTCAAGAAGGAAGGGAAATACTCAGAACAGAAACGATATCAAACCCGAAGAAAAAGGAAGCATTGTTTTCCAACAAAACCAGACCCCTCTTTCATTTCCTTACCTGAGATGAACAACAACATAGACTCTCATGGCCTTTTATTCCTCAGAGTTATCTACCGTCTCATGGCCTTCTTATCAGTGGAGTTATCTCCCATTTCATCACAAGGTGGCGTTGTCTGCTTGACCTTGTGAATGCCAAGATCACCTCTACCGCATTTTTTACCTCTCATATTTTTTGGGGGAAAGTAGACACAATTAGCAAATCAGCTAGCTGCGGTGTACGTCTATTTACTCGGCACTCTCCCAAGAAGACAGGTGGAAAACAAGTAAAGGTGCGAGGGAAACATTCCCAAAACGTTGTAACTAGGCCTATCCGAGGAAAAGCCAAAAGTAAAACTGACAATGGAATGAATTAAAAAAAAAATCCTATCTTGACTCCTCCCCATTCCTCTGAAACACACCCTCCCTCCCCTACCTCTAACATAAGAAACAAATTGTCAGGGATCCTTTGAGGTGGTCGTGATAGGCAGGTGGTCGTGATAGGCAGGTGGTCACTAGGACAGGTTCCACTGTTTCATTGCATGCACTACGACACTGAAACAAGCACGCACACAATTGCTTCGAGATATGGAAAGAGCTAGGATTATGATAAAGCTATAAATGAAACTGAATCAAGGGATACATAAATCAAGAGTAGCTTTCAACAAGCCCCTATCCATTTCTCATTCTGGGGGCCAGGAATTGTGGGTGTGGATGGAAAGAGGTGGGGTCACTGAACAGGGCTAATAGAGGTTACGAATGAAATTAAGCAGGGTGAGGCAACATTCCAAACTATTCTGTCTTTTCCAGAGCACAAATACAAGATGCAATGCTATCATCAGCAGGACTGACCAACACAAATACGAAGCAGCAAAATCTCTGGCAATTTTCTTGGAGAAGATTATCAACAGCACAGAGAGACGTACTCTGATAACACTGCGACATTATCACGCAGCAGAACTATCGTCAGGGAAAATGTTGCTGAGAGACAAGCGAATGAGCACCCATGCAGTCTCTTTTGATACTACATGTATACAAGAAGGAAACTCAGTTGAGGAGTTACAACAAATCCTTTACCTGTTAATTCTTGCCTTGTATATTATCAGATTGAGAGAGAGAGAGAGAGAGAGAGAGAGAGAGAGAGAGAGAGAGAGAGAGAGAGAGTGAGAGTTTACATAATTGTGGATTATTAGGCTAGTACAACAACAACAACAACAACAACAACAACAACAACAACAACCAAAAAACACCCTCACACAAAACAAAGTATTCGGGCTCCATATTCCCATAAAGAACTGAGCTCCTACGCCAACTTTTGATAAAAACAAGCCAAAACCAATGGAGCATTAAACTTACCATAGCAAATCAAAGATTACGTTTCATGCCAATTTCAGGTGAAAACCCATTAATATCAAGAAGTGAAAACCCATTTATCAAGAAGTGAAAACCCATTTATCAAGAAGTTCATTCCAGGACAACCTGTCAATTTTGGCTTTGAAGAGAGACGACCCGGAAATGTGTGTGAGTGTGTGTGTGTGTGTGTTTGCGTGTGTGTGTGTGTTTGCGTGCGTGTGTGTGTGTGCCGTGTGTGCCGTGTGTGTGCGCGCAGGGGCTACGTAGGCCCTAGAAGATGAAGAGATAGCGACGAAGGTGGAAGGGGGGGGGGGGGTAGGCAGAGGTAGAATCAGAGGCGAAAAAAGACATTAACACACAGATTGCCCTGCACCTTCAGTGCATGTTTGTTTTTTGTTGGTCTTTCCATCGAAAAAACACACACAGAACTCTCAAAGCAGCGATTAGTCAAAAATCAAGACTACCCTGCGCGCCACCGGGGACGTCATTTCACGGTACTCGATCGTTCTTGCCTCAAAAGTACCATTGGACGGCACGGGGGGAAGTAAGTGGCTGGCAGATTGCCTCCCTTTGCGGCGAAACGGAATTGAAGTGGACCTCCTTGGGGAGTTTTGGGGACCGCTGACTTGCCAGGGCCAAAACAATTGTACAAACCCAATTCACGCAATTGCCTGGCAGATGATCCCCTCACAGCCCCCACACTGACGAGACCCCATTCCTTTCCTATCAAACTCAACTCCCCGCCTCCCCCCTATCCCCCGTCTCCTCCCCCTCCCCCCTCTCGCGGTCCCAATCCCGGACTCAACTCTATCTGCGCTACCTTCCATCCACCCCCCCCCCCCCCCCCTTACTTCCCTCCACACACTTCCCTCTTCGTTTTACGCTATTGGAATTGTAGGAGAGTCGGAAGACTACTATTTGAAACGTTTAGAATGTCTAGGGAACTCATGACCTCATAGAAACTTATATCAGAAATAAAACTATAGAATTTGAAGGACATGATTTTGCTTTACCTCCTCCTCGAGAATGTGCGCAGTGTTTTGTTGTTTGTTCATTTTTACATGGTAGAAAAGCTTATCATGAACGCATCTGTTTCCTTTCCTGCAACCTCACTCATTCCCCACCTCTTACCCGTCAAAACCAACCAACAAACACACACAAAATCAAACACACCAGCGTCCGCTCGCACGCATACACGCACGCACGCACACACCGGCACAACGACACAACAACACTGACAAACACACACAAACACACACCCTTCCCTCGCCCCCCCCCCCCCACAAACACAATCACACACATAAACACTCACACAAACACACCCATCTCCCTCCCCACACACACCAATAACATCAACAAACGTCGTGTACAAGGGCAATAATCACCTTGACCAATGCCCAGCAGCAGTTTCAGATCGTTTGGCGCAACCAGTGTGGACATAGTGGCCTAGAATTACAGGCTACACCTCCCATTAAATTGCCGGACAATGGCCAGAGGGCGGGCAGTTTCGGCCATCAGGCTGGACATGCTAGCTATTTGTCCAAGGCTCGTAGATTTCAGTTGCACACGAGAACAGAGACCTTTCCATCTCTGTCACAGTTAGACTGGCTAGCGTTCTCTCTGTGTGTTACGACGGTTGTTCTCTCTCCTTCTCTCTATTTTTGTCTCTGGTGATATCTGTCTGTCTGCCTGTCTTGTCTCTGTCTGTTTCTCTCTCTCTTATGTTCTTTCTCTGTCTCTGTCTGTCTGTCTGTCTGTCTGTCTGTCTGTCTATCTGCCCCTCTCTCTCTCTCCCTCTCTCTCTCCCCCTCTCTCCCTTTGTCTGTCTCTGAATCCCTGTCTCTTCAAGTCTCTCTCTTCCATCTCCTTATCTCTCATTATTTTGTTCGCTAGCTTTACGTATTCAAACAACAGCGAAGTGTATTGGGAAAGCCCTAACACTGTCTTCCTAAATAAGACAGGTAGGCTCACCGGCTCTCTTTAAGAACAAACAAATTGCTCAACGGTACCGGTTACAACATGCACCCTCTTCATTCAGAATGTTTTTACAAGAGGGGGTCCGGGTGGGTTGAGGGGGGGGGGGGGGGGGATAGAAGAAGGACCGCTACAGGCCAGTTCTGGATAAAGACCGAGACCTTTCTATAATCCTCTTGCGGACACATGATTCACCAGTCTCCAAATATAGTTGGGAACCATTTTGAAGCTCAACAACTATAGCGGAGGGATCATAGTATTGTATGGGGAGATTTAGTTATAGTTCAAATCAGCGGGGGGGTATATCCCAACACACTTCCTGCACTATGTGAGAAATAGCACAAGTAATGATGTACATGACATTTTCCCTGTGATATCCGAGACGAAAATTACCGGGATGTTCTCTGCAAAGAACTGGAAATTGCCTCCCTCTATATGATTCATGGCGCCGTACTAAGTGCCACTGAGTTTGCAGTTGTTGTGTGTGATGTTTGTTCGCCGTTTGTTGTAAACAACGGTAAACAGTTCATCCCCAACAGATAATTAAGGTTGGTACATATCGGGGTGCAATGAGAGAGAGAAAGAGAGAGAGAGAGAGAGAGAGAGAGAGAGAGAGAGAGAGAGAGAGAGAGAGAGTGGTGGAGAGAGAGAGAGAGAGAGAGAGAGAGAGAGAGAGGATGAGAGAGAGAGAGAGAGAGAGAGAGAGGGGGGGGGGGGGGCAGAGACAACGGCAAAGACATAGGCACAGGGGCGCAAGTCAGACAAAAAAACAGACAGATAAGACAGACAAACTGACAGATAGCCAGACAGTCAGACATAAACAAGATTGAAATAGATGTAGAAACAAAAACAGACAGATGGACAGACGGAGAGGGACAAAGAGAGAGCCGAAACCATGACTCTTCAACCCAGCCGATTCGTATGATTGACCTTCCATAACTTATGGATTCTCATGCGTTAATCAGTGACCCATGAAATCGCCCTATACACTCGTGCATCAACATTTCCGTCAGATTTCCACAATACCAGTGTGGTGTGATCAATACATCAACATAAGCGATCGATTAGTTGAGCGTCAGCAGTGACAGATTGCTACTCAACAATGCGGGATGTTATAGAGACACGACGACAACAGACGCAAATAATCTCGCCATATGTGTCTTAAATCCTGGCGTTATAACGGCAAAGTCCTTCTCATTTAAACGAATCGGTTCAACCATCACAGATATGGGCAGCCTCTTACATGGGATAAGACCACCCTTTAATTGAACACATGCTAAAACATCAATATACGTATATATACCGAGTTTTAAATTTCGCACAATGACACTGGTGTCATTTACGAAATTATTTCATCAACAAATTGTGAATCTACGCAGGAATCATTCAGGATGTTGAATTTTGGTATGTGTCAAAAGGTAGACCGGAGGGATGGTCTTATTCCATGTAAAAGCCGGGACAGAATTGAGACGGTCAGTATTTTGTTTGTTTGCTTAACGCCCAGCCGACCACGAAGGGCAGGGCAGGGCGGTGCTGCTTTGACATATAACGTGCGCCACACACAAGACAGAAGTCGCAGCACAGGCTTCATGTCTCACCCAGTCACATTATTCTGACACCGGACCAACCAGTCCTAGCACTAACCCCATAATGCCAGACCCCAGGCGGAGCAGCCACTAGATTGCCAATTTTAAAGTCTTAGGTATGACCCGGCCGGGGTTCGAACCCACGACCTCCCGATCACGGGGCGGACGCCTTACCACTAGGCCAACCGTGCCGGTGAGACGGTCAGTAGAATTGTTTACACGGGAAGGACTGCGCGTTTTATTGCTGACAATGCAACCTTAACGCTTAATTGGGCTCTAACAACCCAGGTTATTTGGGTTTATCTTCTCGCCAGCTTGTATGCGATTAGTCATCGGCCATTGTCTGTGCTACCCATGAAGGTCGATGAGGGTCTAATTAATAGCGACTAATATAGGGCGTAGTTTATGCCTCATTAAGAAGTCTTTGTCTGCAGGCTCTGAACTTTGACTGGACGGTTCAAACTGTTTGAAACGAGTGTTGAGCATCAAAAGTTGATTGATCTAATTAACATTGGCTAAAGTGTATGCCTCATCACGGGGACTTTGTCTGCAGCTATTCGCTGACCTCAAAGTGACCGGCTCAAGTTGTTCAAAATTCTAATTAACGGTAATTATTTGAATTAGTTTTAGACACAATGAATGATGGACTGAGTGAGTGATTGATTGTGGGCGACCGTGTGCGCGAGTAAGAGTTGTTGTTCTCTATCAACATAAATGTTTGTTACGCTACAGCTTTTTCGTTGTTCTTTACAACAAAGACCGCCAAATAAATATTCTTTTTCAGGGATCAGCAAATTATTCTGTTTCTGTGGCTAGCTGTCCCTAACACAGGTCTTCCACCAGAACAATCGTTCCAATGGAAAACGTCGACCGAAAACACTATCACAACAAAGCCAATCCCAGACCACAACAATTCCCCCAACAAACCATAATTTCGTTTGCCCCGATGGTCTCCGCTGCCAATGCTAACTAACTAGCTCATTCCAGCTGGAAGAATTGCAGACTATAGCGTGGACAGTGTTGCGTGCGGGACGATGTTGCACGTGATAGCCGTGTCTGTGTGGCGTGCGTGGAGTCAACAGCTTCAGGCAATCGTGTCTCATCAAAACAATTGGTTTATTATTTTGCTCTTAATACTAAATGCATGACGGAGAAAGAAAGTGCAAAAGAGGTCAGATGTAAGTGTTATCTACGTACCCGAGTAAAAAATAGATTGAAAATAATTTTAAGTCTGTAAATATGTTCTTCTATGTGTCCAAAATGAAAGCAAAACAAAAGGAAGTGAGGGAGAGAGAGAGAGAGAGAGAGAGAGAGAGAGAGAGAGAGAGAGAGAGAGAGAGAGAGAGAGAGAGAGAGAGAGAGAGAGAGAGAGAGAGAGAGAGAGAGACAGAGACAGAGACAGAGACACAGAGAGAGAGCGAGAGGAGGTGGCGAGAGAGAGAAAGGAGAAAGAGAGAGAGAGAGAAAGAGAGACGGAGCGAGAGAGAGAGAGAGAGAGAGAGAGAGAGAGAGAGAGAGAAGGAGAGAGAGAGAAGGAGAGAGAGAGACAGACAGACAGACAGACAGACAGACAAAGAGCGAGGGAGAGAGAGAGAGAGAGAGAGAGAGAGAGAGAGAGAGAGAGATAGAGACACAGAGTGAAAGTCTATCACCAATATTGATTTTGGCCTTCGTGGGGTAAAGTTACAGAAATCTAACATAACAAGCAAAACTCCACCCCATTCATTCCAGCACCAATCAGATTAGACTAGGATTATTCAAATCAAGCGGGCCACAGGAATACGGCAAGTTGAAGGAATGATTACCATTTTTCTCGGCTAACATGTAATCGAATCAGACATCCTGTTATTTCTGTGGAAATCTCAGCTCGGGCAAATCCAGACAATGGTCGTATTCAGTGTACGGATTGATAGACTTAATGCATAGAGAATCTGACTGAATGTAAATAGCTTTGGCATAGAAAAGACGTAACATGGAAAAAGAAAATGAAGAAAATAAAACGACAGGTTTTGTTTTGAGTACCTATAAGTCGTATTCTAGACGTACACATTTATTTGCACGAGAGTTTTTTTTTATTGCAACAGATTTGCCGCAAAGCACATGAAGTAAAAACACATAATAATTTTGTTTTTGTAAAGTACAAAGAACTGCGGGCTCATGATGTTTTTACTACCCGAAAGCACGTGCAGCAACAGAGAACTGTGCTGATTTTTAATGGCACATAATCATCATAAGCAATCAGAGTTAACTAATTAAATTTAAAGATTCTAGCTGCATAATACACAGGTACCAAATAACAGTGTTAACACTGACATCCGCAACTTAGTCTCTAACATTCATAATCAAATATAAAGCAGTGTGGATCTACAAACAATTCTAACTGGATCATATCATAATTTTATCGGGTTCAAAAACCTTGCTCGACAAAAAGATTAGCGTAGGTCAGTCAGTGTTGTTTGTTGTTTGTTTGCTTAATGCCCAGCCGACTACGAAGGGCCATATCAGGGCGGTGCTGCTTTGACATAATTATAACGTGCGCCACACACAAGACAGAAGTCGCAGCACAGGCTTCATGTCTCACCCAGTCACATTATTCTGACACCGGACCAACCAGTCCTAGCAATAACCCCATAATGCCAGACGCCAGGCGGAGCAGCCACTAGATTGCCAATTTTAAAGTCTTAGGTATGACCCGGCCGGGGTTCGAACCCACGACCTCCCGATCACGGGACGGACGCCTTACCACTAGGCCAACCGTGCCGGTGTCAGTCAGTGTTCCCACGCCTAAAGATAGTAAGCCTGGAACTAGTAAAACCATTTCTGAGCATTTTCACTGTACAATTTTCGGTGCCAAATCATACAACCAGGAGGTAAAATCTCCTACAGATTGTAGTAATGCAGAACCGCTGCCGGATAGATATGCTGTTGTAAGATGTAAAACAAATTTCAATGAATTATATTTATATGGGCTGCAAAAAGCCTTCCTCTGTGTAAAGCTCAGAACAGTCCAACAAATGTCATCAAGCCTACATGTAATTCAGATTGTAAATCGCCGTACAGATGAAAGCACCAACTGCATGTGTGCAACTTTTCTGTACAAATTTGAAATTTGTTGAAATGAAAAAAAATGAAAAAAAGGCTTGCGTGGAAGGAAGAAATCCAAACGCTTAATTCCGAATAGGGAAATATCGTACACATTTTAAAGCACAAAATGTGTGCAGTTTTCAATGCCAAAACGTTCAACAGGAAGACTAGTGGGATTCTGCTGAGCCACTGACGGGATCGATATGTTGTTAGACGAAGATGTATTAGCCAAGGTTCGCTTTAGAGTTGAACGTCCCGTGAACAGAGGCATCTAGAGTTCGCCCTGTTGCTATCCCTTTCTTCACAACGAAATTCATTCTGGAATGATGGATTATGGACCAGTTCGGAGAATGGCCCGTTCGGAAAGATCTATCTTTCTGCGCAGAGCCATAACAATATGTATCTATTTTATAGACAAGTTCGCAAAAAGGGCAAGGCTTTCTGCGGAGAGCCATACAACTATAAAGAGTGCGCAAAAAGTGCAAGGCTTGTTTTATTCTGACAGACGTTTTGTTTTATTACGAGTTCTTTTGGGTTTATTTTAGCTTTGACAAAGATTGTTCTGTACAGAGCCAAAAAAAAAAATGTAGTTCGTAAAGAAAACAAGTCGAGTAAGGCGAAAATACAACATTTAGTCAAGTAGCTGTCGAACTCACAGAATGAAACTGAACGCAATGCAACGCAGCAAGACCATGTACTCGTAGCATCGTCAGTCCACCGCGCACGGCAAAGGCAGTGAAATTGACAGAAAGAGCGGGGTAGTAGTTGCGCTGAGAAGGATAGCACGCTTTTCTGTACCTCTCTTTGTTTTAACTTTCTGAGCGTGTTTTTAATCCAAACATATCATATCTATATGTTTTTGGAATCAGGAACCGACAAGGAATAAGATGAAAGTGTTTTTAAATTGATTTCAAAAATTTAATTTTGATAATAATTTTTATATATTTAATTTTCAGAGCTTGTTTTTAATCCGAATATAACATATTTATATGTTTTTGGAATCAGCAAATGATGGAGAATAAGATGAACGTAAATTTGGATCGTTTTATAAATTTTTATTTTTTTTTTACAATTTTCAGATTTTTAATGACCAAAGTCATTAATTAATTTTTAAGCCACCAAGCTGAAATGCAATACCAAAGTCCGGGCTTCGTCGAAGACTACTTGATCAAAATTTCAACCAATTTGGTTGAAAAATGAGAGCGTGACAGTGCCGCCTCAACTTTCACGAAAAGCCGGATATGACGTCATCAAAGACATTTATCAAAAAAAGGAAAAAAACGTTCGGGGATATCATACCCAGGAACTTTCATGTCAAATTTCATAAAGATCGGTCCAGTAGTTTGGTCTGAATCGCTCTACACGCACACACGCACGCACACACACACACACACACACACATACACCACGACCCTCGTTTCGATTCCCCCTCGATGTTAAAACATTTAGTCAAAACTTGACTAAATGTAAAAAGAGAA
>NW_027129424.1:0-1000 GCF_037325665.1 Littorina saxatilis
GCGTGTGTATGCGTGCCTGCGTGTGTGTGTGTGTGTGTGTGTGTGCCGTGTGCTTGAGTATGTGACTGTCTGTGCGTGGGTGCATGTGCGCGTGTGTGTGTGTGTGTGTGTGTTTATGTGCGTGCGAGCGTGTGTGTGTGTGTGTTTGTGTGCGTGCGAGCGTGTGTTTGTCGACAAACCAGGAAACTGTCAGTCGTTTAAATTTCCAATAATCATGGAACGCTCAGACGTCAAAATAAAGTTGATAATCCTGCTAGGGTGTCATTACTCCAAACCGTCAGCCGAACTCAATTCATGGGGCGTCTTTACAAATTATTGGTCATGAACATATTATTTACAAACCCAGATTTATTCGAGAAACCACTTGTTTGAGCCTGCACACTTTATCATGCTTTCACAGGGAGGCAACTCCACCTTGGAATATAAATGAGTTGATGTTGCCTCCCTTCCATCAGATAAAGACTCCGGAATTTCCTGCTTGTCACATGCAATCGCCACCATCAGTGCACAGTATCAGCTTTCTGATCGTGAATCACACACACACACACACACACACACACACACACACACACACACACACACACACACATTCATGTGCACGCACGCAGACACACACTAACGCACACACAAACATCCACGCACGCATACACACACAAACGTACACACACACGCACACACGCACGCACGCACGCACGCACGCACGCACGCACACACACACACACACACACACACACACACACACACACACACACACACAACAGTGATTACGACAGAGAAAGACAGACAGAGACAGACAGAGAGACAGACAGACAGAGACAGACAGACAGTATGAAAATAAATGTGTAGGGGAAGGGCTCCTACAATGGACCACGTTTTGTTTCATGCTGATAACTAGCTTTTTTTCTTGCGAAGAAGTTTCATTTTGTGTTTGGTAGTCCTTCTCTCTTAGGTTAACCGTCAGGCCTAATTAGAGTAAAATAGCTTTGATAGACATTCAGCA
>NW_027129425.1:0-2500 GCF_037325665.1 Littorina saxatilis
TAGATCTATACAGTTACCTGACTCGTCAGTGCAGTTACCAGGAAACTTGTAGCAGTTCCTGAGTAAAGTAAATTACTTTATTTTGAATAAGACTCTATACAATACCTATATTTATGCTGGTTGGTTTTCCATCCCTTTTGTATAATTGGCTGTCCATAATACAGAATATAGAATAAAAAAGGTATGCAATCTACAAGCATTTCAGTGCAGTTACCATGATGTCTCAGTGCAGTTACTAAATAGGTCCATGCAGTTACTTCTCTGGCAGGTAACTGCACAGAAAGTAACTGCACAGACGAATTCGTTATTTTCAAATAATAATCACTCCCTGTCATCAAAAAAACATGGCGTCCTTGACGCCATGTGAAAGTAAATCTATGGGCGATTAAAATGCAAATTATTCAAAATGTTTTTGTTAATTAGTGTAATGGAAAACCCCAGTAACTGCACATAACTGTTAAGCTAAACATCCTTCACCTTGACCTGATGAAAATCATATTTCCAGACCTGTTTACCCCATAAGTGTTTTGGAGTAATGCTCAGCCCCAAAAATAGTAATCCTGGCACAAAAATAGTAATCATCCAGCATTCGTCGCCAATTACAACGCCGCGGCACATGACAACTGTGTCTGCGAAACGCAATCATGCACATATATCCATCATTTACAAACAAAACACATCAGTCAGTTTTTGTAGTCATCATAATTTCAAAGAAGATCACATCAAAAGCACATGCATCACTGATTCTTTTTCTTTTGCTCGTAGTAGGCCTTTTTCAGTGTGTCAAGCGCTTCTCTACTGTACTTGCGCTTGCCGAATGAGTGAGGGCGAGACTTCACCACTGGAATAAGGCTCTCCAGCGTCTCATCAGACAGACATGATCTCTGGTCAGTCCTGTGCTTTTTCACCCCATTTTGCCATTGAAAAAAACAAGGCCAAACATGTGAATTGATAAAAAAAAATAAAATAAAAAAAAAATAAAAAATAAAAAAATAATTTTTTTTTATTTATGAAAATCGTAGTCTTGACACGAGCGGAATGGCGTATTTTTTGCAGAAAATCGTGATAAATTACGCCAAAATCGTAAGGGTAAACAGGTCTGAATTTCATTGGATTGTCATTGTATGCCTGCATCATTAGTTGTCAGTAATTATTACATGTGCTGATTGTTCTCTTTGCCTGCGCGCGTATAGTATGTTGGTTATGTTTGGTTATAGTATGTTTGTTTATGTTTGGTCGTTATCTTGCCTGTGCGTGTATTGTATGTTTGGTCGTTTTCTTTGCCTGTGCATGTATAGTTTGTTGGTTATGTTTGGTCGGTTTCTTTGCCTGTGCGTGTATAGTATGCTTGGTCGATGTATGTATTGTAAAGCGCTAAGAGTAGACATTTTTCTAGAATAGCGCTATAAAAGTTTGCATTATTATTATTATTATTGCCTAAAAGTGATCCAATGTACCCACCTGATTGCACACAGCTTTCCGCGTCTTGGAACTCTTTTGTAAAGAAAACCACATTTGAAAAGCAGGGAGCATTCCGTTTTTGGCTCACGTAAGTGTAGCCTATGCGATGCTAACTTTTGTCTGTCTGTGCGTGCGTGCGTGCGTGCGTATGTATGTGTGTTTGTCTGTGGTAGAAACTTTAACATTTGAAGACTTCATATTACATTGACGTCACATTATGACGTACGAGGGTTAGACGTCACGTGATGGAATTACTGAAAGTCTCGGTGATTGTTATTTTGAGCGGCCCGAGACTATTTGGCAGTCGTGTCCATGTAAGTAGGCTACATGCAGACAGACAGATCTAGATCTAGTGTCTCGCTTTCTTGCACAGTTTCACCTATGCTCTTTCTGTGTGTGTGTGTGTGTGTGTGTGTGTGTGTGTGTGTGTGTGTGTGTGTGTGTGTGTGTGTGTGTGTGTACTGTGTGTGTGTATGTGTGACGGAGTGATTGAGTTTGTGTTACTGTTTGTCGATTTCTTACGTGAGCCTTGAAGGCTTCGCCTCTTGTTATTGCGTATTTTGGTTCCTGGTAACTGCAAGGACCAAAACCTCTTGGACATGCAATTTTTTACTTTTCAAAAATTGGGAGAACAAAACTACTGATTGTATCGATATTTTGTTTTTGTTATCTTGAGATAATGACGGGATAAACATAAACCAACAAACAAAATGATAAAAAAAATGTCTGTGCGTTTTACAGAGGTGTGAAATTTTGATAATGTCGAAGGGACATGATAACTTACTATAATTAACAGAAAAATACAATAAAACGGGCAAATGAGTATACTTTAAGGTCCGGAGGACTTTGAACTTAAGCACTTCCAATTTTCAGATAAGTAGGATGAAAATTTTTGAATTTATAAAATTTTAAAGTCAAACAACAGGTTTTTTATGCATTTTTTGAAAAAGTCCCATATGTGTTTTTTCAAGTGGTTTGGATAAAACAGGAAGAATCGAGATTGGTCTGTAATTGGCGGGGTCAGAAGAATTACCTGATT